>NC_134837.1:59332379-59632379 GCF_004210375.1 Tachypleus tridentatus | reverse complement strand
AAACCTTTCTATATTACTTATGATCTTTAAAATTAAAAACCTAATTACTGATTAACCATTTTTTAACTGTTTAAGATCAATGAATGAATGTATTATATGTACTTTATTATATTATAATATTTTTATTTATGTTTATGTATACATATTTTATGTATTATGATCTTTCAAACGATTTGTAAGTGACATGCAATGTCACTAATTGAAGCATTATATTTTGTTTTTATTATGTTTATAGCTCAATGTCTTGCAGAAAGTTAATGATATCTTTTTTCAAAAAATTACTTTTGTAGTAAAAACATCTATGAAAGCTACCTTGCATTTCATACTTTAAAATTAAGCTCGGTGAATTTTTTTAACTGTTTGATCTATTTCAGCATGGTGCATGACCTCTGCATGTCCATGTGTACTGATTGTTTTTCTTTTTTGCCTGTTTGATTGTAGCATGATGATTCTATATGAACTTTGACCTTTTTGGTAACTAAATATATGTAAATACCTCTTTAATTTTTATAAATGTTAAAATAAATTCAGTGGTAGGTTTGAAAGAATATAACCTGCATGAAGGTCAGTTATTGGTCTTACATGTTATGTTTATTTTCTAGAATTTGGGGTGAGTAATGATGAGGAGCATGAGGAGGGTGAGGAGTTTTTTTATGTTTCTAGCAAACATTTGTTCAGTTCTTGTAACACCCTCTTTTTCCTTTTTCCAAATTGTGGTAAAAATCGTATTTTTAAGTTATTGAAGCATGTTGGATGACTAAAGTTTATTATAGATCTTAATTTTTTATTTAACAGTAAAAATATTACTTATGCTTTGTTTCTGAGATAATTAGAAAAATGTTATTGTGTAAAAGAATCAGTTTATAACTAAAGCCCATTATATCTTGTAGTGTAATGAAAGTGAACTTTAAAAACTAATTCTGTATGTTGAAACTACATTTTGAGTCAATGAATGACCAACCAAATTCTGAATATAAATGTTTAAGTGCCAGTCTTTTTACTAAGACCAAAGTACCAGGTAAGTGAACATTAGATCTCTGAAATTCAGTCTACATTTCTCCATTATGCAGAAATATATTGAAAGTGGTTTAAATAATATATTTAATAGGAGTCTTAAGTTTAAAAGTCTTGCATTTGTAGATGTTACAGGAAAATATTTTACCTTGCATGGTTCCAAATGGAAATGAAAACTCTAATGTTTCTAATGGCTACTTACTAGCTCTCTAAAGCTCATCAATAGTAATGGTATTTTTATGTATTAATAGAGGAATTTATTCATGTGTTATTCACTGTTAAATATTTGTATTGTATTATTGTTTTATCTAGTGATCATGTTAACATTTTGCTTTTTTGTGTCTTGCTTCCCTGATCTCTGCTGATGTAGTTACTGACTTCTTCGGTAAGCATGTTTTCTCTTGTTAAAACTGTCAGTGTTACTAGTAAATGCACAGAGATTAAAATGTTACTTGTTGGTGTCGAACATCAGTGCACCTTGTACTTGCATTAGTTGATGATTAAGGGTACAGTGAGTCTCAGTATTTTTAGTGTATTTGAACTGTATCTAACTAATAATCCTGCCACACAAGTTGTAAATTGTTTGGTGAACATGAAGCCCACATTTACTCTCTTGAATTATGTAATATATGAGCTACTTGCAAATTGAATTAGGTTATACTCTTTAGTATTGTCACATATTTTAACATATTTAATTTAATAATTTTCTAATTTATAAATTTTATTTACTTTTATAATAATAGATAAAATATACAGATGAAAAATAAATGTAGTACTCAACTGAATCTTTTGCTTTTTTTTTTCTGTTGACTGTCAATGAACCCTACATTTTATACTAATGGTCCTGCTACACTAAATATTTTATTCAAATAATATAGCTAAGAACAGAGAATAATAACATATATAACATATAAAAAAATGGTTAATGTCTTATAAATACCATAATTTTTTCTAGCTTTTTAAATATATGTTAAGAGGTATTAAAAATTCAACTATGCTTGTTGACATGTTTCCTATAGAAATGAAGATTAAACTGGAAGTGAAATAGACAACTGTATCTGCAGAAAATAATGTAATATGATATGTCACTTGATAGCTTAAACTTTGGCATTGTGTTGGCTATAAATAATATAGTATTAAAAGTCAAAGAGACTTGCTAACAACTTGTAAAAGGGAGGATGTGACAGAAGGTTCTAATTTTCTAGTTTATGTTTCTGTAAACAAATAAAGCCATGAACATTTTGCTTTACCTCAGTAATAACTAAATTATAATGGGTAACTTACCATAAGTTCTGTACTTCTAGTACGGGTGGTAAATAAATTAGAGAAGGGGGAATATTAGAGAACAAATGTCACTATTTTCATACTATGATGAGGTTGAGAATTGTTTTAAATATTTCCTCATAAAATGAAACTTATATTAACATTTGCTTTATTAACCATGCTTTAATGCCAAGTTCATTCATATAACATAATAATAAAGCAATTTAATTACATTTTGAATGTAACTCCATGCAGATACATGACATGCACTTTGACCTGCCTGTAGTTAGTGGATTAAAAGGTCTATTTTTGTGCTCTGTTGTCCCGTAAGTTCTCAATAGATTCCATTACACAGACTGCTGATTTATTGCTGTGATTGACCCATGAATTTTCATTTGATTCTTTTGCACAAAACATTGGTTTAATGCTATGGTTGTCGTGGACATTTGTTATATTACAAGTTACCCATAAAATTTGAGAAAAAGTACATAAAACATAGTCACTTTTTTCAGTATAACATTTATGATGATATACAGGAACAGTTCATAAATATGTGTTCATTACATACTGAGTCAGTGATGTACAGTAAACAGATATGTTCTTAATGTTAGTGCTGTAGCAGGATTATAATGTATTACACTACTGATCTTACTCTAGTTGGTTGTATAACTCTACTTGTATTATTTGGTGATTCTTGACTTTATGATTGTACCTTATTTAAATAAATAGAATGAGTTGGTGAAAACACAGAACGTGATGAGTTTTATTTCCAATTCCAAAACTCTACTTACAGTGATATTTATAAACTGATGTTCCTGCCACATTTTGATCTCTGATGCTTTGATGTTTCCTTAATAATTGATTCAAACATAACTAATTGAGTAGCTTAGCTTAGCTTTGCATTTAATATAAGGCAATGGTTGCTTTGTCCAAAATTGAAAATTTTGTCTCGCCTAAAATCCACACACCAAGAAGCTTGTGATGTTTTGGTGATATTTCTGTTGTGACAAATGTACCATTTGATGCCTTTATGTTGCTTCTTTTAATAATTGTTTGCTACATAACAAATTAAATAGCTTTGCATTTGATATAGGCAAAGGCCACTTTTTTTCATCATTAAACAAACAGAACATAGAAATGCTGTTTATCTCTTTTCACATTTTAGCTTTATCCTGATGAAATGTTCTCTTTGCTTATCTGTCCATTGGTGTGAATTTTACCTTATTTGTTTCAGTTCTTATATGCCATTATATTGCCTATATTTGTTTTAATCTTGTGACTATCCACTTATCTAAGTGAGCCCTCTATATTCAGTCTGTATATAATATCCCCATTAATGGTTATTGCCAGCAAAAATTACAAAGACAGTCTTATGAGTTTCTCTTCAGCATTATTGTATATTTACATATTTTGAATTATGCTAAATTCTTTTTCATGGGGTGTGAATTTATTGTTTATTTTCTTGATTTTATAATTAAAAACAAAATTTGTATACTCACATTTGTTACATGTCAGATGTGGGATCGTCTGATGTCCCTCATCTACTATTTCATGAGTATATCATTATTTCTGTGTTGGGATGGGGCATCTTTTGTAGAGAACATTTAGTTCTTTATGTGCAGAAAAGTTGACTGGTTGAGTCTTCACTGCAGTCTGATGCTTTTTCTCCTGTTTGCTCTGAGGCTAAATTAATTTGTGGAAGGTCAAGAGCAGACCAGTGAGAATTTGAACTATACATCCAGCATCATCCTTTGCTCAGGTAACTACTTACGATTCTCTGATGAACATTCTTGTACTATGCCTTTTTTACAAATCATGTTTGTAATGTTTTGAGTATTTTTTTCTATGGTTTATGAATTTTCACCTTCTTTACTGGAAGAAACTAATTTGTCTGATTGTCTGTTCCTTCCACTGGCACCAGACATTGCTGTACATGCAACAGTTTTATATTTTTTATTATCACAGTTTCAGTGCTCAAATTTTGGAGTACCTTATTCATTTATTATTTTCACTTTGAAATCATTTTGGGTTATTTATCCACTTTAGTTAGGCTATCAGGTGTTGCTAATGTTTAAATCATTTTGGGTTATTTATCCGCTCTAGTTAGGCTATCAGGTGTCACTAATTTTTAAATTATTTTGGGTTATTTATCCACTTTAGTTAGGCTATCAGGTGTCGCTAATTTTTAAATCATTTTGGGTTATTTATCCGCTTTAGTTTAGCTATGAGGTGTTGCTAATTTTTAAATTATTTTGGGTTATTTATCCACTTTAGTTAGGCTATCAGGTGTCGCTAATTTTTAAATCATTTTGGGTTATTTATCCACTTTAGGTAGGTTACCAGGTTTCATTAATATTGAAATCATTTTGGGTTATTTATCCTTATTGCCCTTTCCACTTTCTTAATTGAGATATCATATTGCTTCTCCATGCATTATTACATCCACCTTTTCAATCTTTGTGGTCATGTTTATAGGACACTACCATTCTAGCTAAATTTTTTCCAGACAGATCTTTTCTACCTAAAATTGAGAAGCTAGAGAATGAGGTAACTTTCTCTTCTATTCATCTTCCCTTCACTTCCCATTTACATGATCTTTCAGATTCTGTTTGTCTTTTATGCTCTGTTTGTGCTCTCACCATTGGGGACCCTTCAATATCACTGGCTTATCCCTTGTCACTCTGACAAGTTGGATTTGTCAGTTGGCTCAGATAACGTAGTCTAGTGTTTCATTGGAGATGTGGAAACTTCTTCAGGTTTCACCTTATCATGTTTTTTATGTATATATATATTGAGTCACTGGAAACTTGGTTGTGTTACTCGCTGGAGGAACTTGTACAGGCTGATATGTGGATCACACCTAACACCTTTATATAGCACTATTTACACAACTTAGCAGTCTCTTCCTTGGAGGGGCTTTGGCACCCCCTGTGACTGTTCTGCATACCCAGTCCTGGTTGATTGTCTCTGTTCCTTCAGGTTGAGTGAGGTGTGAATTTGCTCCATAATTCCAATTTTGGTTTATTGCATTTTATGCTTGTTCAGGTCAGGGGGAATACTTGTCCAGTTCTGTGTTGCTTGCTTTCCTTTTGTAATTCTGGTGTGATATTTTGTAAGTGTCAAGTTCGTTGCTTGGGCCTGTAATTCTGAGTTCAGTTTTTTTACATTCTGTGCTTCTTCAGGTTGGAGTGAGGATTTACCAATTTAGTTGTTGCTTGCCTTTTCATTGCAATTCCAGTGGCTCACCATGCAATGTCCTATAATTTTCAGATTGGATTCCCTTCTTATCATATTTCTATTATATAATTATATAATATTGTTATCCCTATGCTTTGGCCATTACACCTTAGATCTAGCTTTGCATCCACAGCCCTGTAATTCAAATAATGAGGTGTGAAATTTCACACTCTTCTGTCTTTCCTCCCAATGATAGCTGGTGTTTTGGTCTAGTAATCTAACCAGTCTCAAAACTTAAATAAGAAAGAATAACTGGGAGGTTATATACATATTGGGTACAGGGGATGTGATGACATATGTGGAGAGAGTCATAAGATTAAAATCACTGTGGGTAATATAGAGGGATGTAAAGACTGTAGCAAGCATGCAAGGTAGAATTTATATCAGTACTTAGATGGGCAAAGAAGAGAACCTTTCATTTGGGATAAAGCTTAAGTGGGTTTGGAGATAAGTATTATTTGGTTTATGAAAATGTAAATTTGTGTGCAAAACTTCTATTACAGTAGTGGCACAGTGTGTATACAGTGTTTTTTAGTTAACCTAACTGTAAAAGTAGATTGATAACAGTAAAGGTAGTATAGGTTTAACTTTGAAGTTACCTTAATTAGATTAGTAGCACTATAGAGAATTACTTATTTTGAGTTTTAAGGTGTATATAGTAAACTTTATTAAAGGTTTTCACATAATGCAATGAACATAAGGAATGACTGGAATTGGTAGTAAAGCAAAATTAGTGTTATATAATAATGTTCATTTCCTTCTTTAGTACATTGTTTTGCAGTTCTGACATTAGACAACTAGTCATGTTGTGTGAAATACAAGTTATTGATCACTCAGTATATGCTACATAACTAGTGACCTTGCATGGTTATGTCTAATTTAGAATGCTTAGAAGAAATTGAATGACCCATAAAAGAGAAGGTAAACAGAAGCTAGCCAGTCACAGAATGGTTGTTACAGAATGAATACTCACCCCCAGACTGGTGGTTTAGTCTTTCATTTTCCTGAACAAGGCAGACAGATGACTGTTAATTTTTGCTCATAAAATCAAGGGACTCTGAGATAGAATGGGATGTTCACAGTTGTTTTAGTCTAGAGATGCTAAGACTTAAGGCAGGTTTCTTTTCAGATGCATGCCATCACTATAATGCACAAAATAGCTCATCTGAAAATGGTGTCAAGATCATCTTCAGTTTGCCAATGATACATCTTGATGTATTTTTTGTTTTCTCAAATAAACCATGATTTACCATGAACCCAGATAAAATTCATATACTTAATTAGAGAGATTTTCTAACCACATTCAATTCTATTTTCACCCAGGAAAGGTGTTTGAAAGATAAGGATTACAAGACTTCCATTGCCAGCATCCTGTTAATATTCTTATTACTATTGCACATGACATGACTGACAATGCTCAGGTTTTGAAAACCAATTCCATCATTGAACATGTTTATTATTTTAGTCATGAGGGCATTTTAATGACAATCAATTCCTATATTTCTTTAAGTTGTAGTACAAGAGTTGGCAGTGCCTACTTGTATCACTTCAGAGTTATAGATTGCTAGCTTAGATATCTCTGGAGCTGCTACATGAGAAATTCAATAAAGAAACATATTATAAGGTGCACATTCTGTGACTCATTTTGCTGGTACAGTTGACCTTGATTTCTATAATGAATGATGTCAGACCTTAATATCCTGTTATTGACCTCATTAGTGTTACCTTTATCCTGTGAGTTTGTATTAGTAAATTTGTGATTATTTCAATGTTATAAATAAGTTTGCCCCTTACCATTTGAAACAAAAGTGATCAGTATGTTTCTTGAAGAAAGGGAGAATGATCAGACAAAGTAGCTAGCCAGATCAGTAGACATCAGTGCTATCAGACATAGATTTTATACAAGTTACATGACACTAAAGAACAGTAGACATCAGTGCTATCAGGCATAAAGGTGATACAAATTACATGGCACTAAAGAACGGTAGACATCAGTGCTATCAGGCACGGATTTGATACAGTTTACATGACACTAAAGAACAGTAGACATCAGTGCTATCAGACACAGATTTGATAAAGGTCACACGACAATAAAGAACAGTAGACATCAGTGCTATCAGACATAGATTTGATAAAAGTCACATGACACTAAAGATCAGTAGACATCAGTGCTATTAGACAGATTTGATACAAATTACAGGAAACTAGAGAACAGTAAACATCAGTGCTGTGAGGTATATATGTGGTACAAGTTACAGGACACTAAAGAATAGTAGACATCAGTGCTATGAGGCATATATTTGATACAAGTTACAGGACACTAAAAACAGTTGACATCAGTGCTATCAAGCATAGATTTCATACAAGTTACAGGAAACTAAAGAACGGTAAACATCAATGCTATCAGGCATAAATTTTATACAAGTAACAGGATACTAAAGAACAGTAGATATCGGTGTTATCAGGCATAGACTTGATAAAAGTCATATGACACTAAAGATTCCCTGGAATCAGATGATTATCCACAGAATATAGTACTGGCGGGTCTTACCATTTGTGGTAACTCTGATCCATTTGTAAAGATATAAAGTCATATGTAGAAGATAAGATTGGGCAAGTTGATTAATAATTTGTATTTTAAATTACATGAAGGATCATCCACTGTGCGTCACAGATAAAAATAACTAGAATTGTCATGAATGTTATTTTATAACTGGTTTTGCCATAACTAAAATAGAAACTGCATTTCATTATTCCATGTAGTAGTTGCACAACAGAATAGATATATATAAGTAGTGAATAGAATTAGGTAGAGAAACTGTGTGATTAATGAGGTTGTGTAACTGAACAAATATGCAATGGAATTATCCAGTAAAATTATGTGATTAATATAGTTGCAGAATAGAATACATGAAATATATGCAATATAAATATGGAAGAAATTCCAAGATTAATGTTTCTACTATATTGAAGTACAATATAAAGGATAAGAGTACATAGAATTAATGTGGTTTTCTATGTTTTACATAATACTAACTTTATTTTAGAGTAATTTTGATAATGTCTGTTTAGGAATGGGAAGAGAACTGGAGAGTCTTATTATGGAAAACAGTGAACTACTGGCTACAAAGTATGTGAAAACATAATTTGTTATTATGTAAATATTCTCAGGTTGTGGAAGGTGTATTTTTGCTCTGTAGGTGTACAATTTTTTGTTTGTTCTTATCTTTCTAAAAACCATGAAGTTACAGTTGAGAAACTCTTTACTACCAAGTAATGTTTCTTAAAATGTATCATGTTTCCCTTGTGTGAGAACTGACTGCCAGAAATTTAAACAGCTGGTGATGAGATTATGATATGCACTTGAATACCTTTAACATAATGAGTGTCTTCATGCTTGGATGTATTGCACTTAATCTTTGCAGCAATGGTTTGTGATGAAAGTAGGGAGATACCAGGAAACAAAAACATCAGTGTTACTACTAAGATGTCACTTTACATTAGCTTGGATTCTTCATGTCAAGGTGACATTAGAAAGGGTGACAACCGGACTATATGACTTTTAGAACAGTAGTTGTAAAATCTTCATCATATAAGGTTGATTTCTGAGGGAATAAATTTACTTTGGTGACTAGTGTTAAACCCAGTTGAACGTGTTGGTGTCCATTAACTTAGGAGAACTCTGTCAAGATTTGACTCAGTTAACTGATTTTAGTCTTAAAAGAGTATATCACTCATCCTAACTAGACATGTTGGTGTCCAATTGACCAAGGACATTTGTGTTAAGATTTGATTAACTGATGATGGTTTTAAAGGAGTATTACTCGACCTAACTAGACACATTGGTGTCCATCTGTCTTGGGAAAAACTGTGTTAAGATTTGATTAACTGATGATGGTCTTAAAGGAGCATTACTTGAGCTAACTAGACACACTGGTGTCCAACTGTCTTGGGAAAAGCTATGTTAAGACTTGATCAACTGATGATGGGGTACTAAAGGAGTTGTGCTAAACACAGGTACAGCTGAATTAGTTGAAGAGTGGTGATTTTTTTGTATTTTTTGGTGGAAAGTTGTCGCGATGCAGCGTCAATAATTATAAAATTATTAACTGATTGCTCTAATTGTGTAGGTGGCAGTTGAGTTATGTGGACCCATGTGAAAGTAGTACAGAAAGGTTTGAAACAATATAAAAAGGTGTTAAAATTAACATGTGAAGTAAAAACAGGTGAAGCCTATGTGACAAGAAGAGTAAAGGCTAAATAGGAAGTGACTGAAGTGAAGGCAGATGTGATGAATAAGAGTTACAAATAATCAGATGGAGGGTTGGAGTTAAGATGTATCCTTTAGTAGCTATTAAAGTTTTTATATTTGTCTGTGTAGAAGTGGACAATGTTTGACATCTGTGCTTTGTTGTATTTATATATTGTATATACATATTGAATATGAATGGAGCTAACATATGGCTGGATAATGTTTAACTCTAAGTATGTTTTGATCTTTCTAAATTCACTGAATTTAGTTGAAGGAATGAGAAGGATTTTTATCATTGCTGTTACGTAGGTTAAAGATACCTCTTGCTATTACGTAGGTGCAAGGATTGTTTTATAAGTATAGATTTTTTGTAGTTTCTTGAACTTAGATTAAATGATCATTTTATAAAAATGGCTTCTTATTTAGCATATATTGCTAAATGTAAAAGATCAATTTGTTAAGTTGGATTATTATGTGGCTTCTATCACTGACCTGAGAGGATTGTTGTCAACTAAAAACCTTTATACCTTTTCCTTAACAGGAATGCGCTGAATATTGTCAAGGATGATTTGATTTCAAAAGTTGATGAACTGACTGGGTGAGTAAAAAATGTGTGAAGTGGTGTTATAAATTAGTAGATGTATTTTTAATCCTTACTCTAACTCTGACTATACGTTTTGATATACTTTTCAAAATTTAAAGAAAAAAATAGAGATGTTCCCTATTGATGAAACTTGGTTATTAGAAACTGCATTGGTAAAAACTTTGAAGCGAGTTGGGTAATTCATGTACACATAACAAAAGACAAAATTAATAAAAAATGCCAGAATTTGGCTGCACAAATATCAAAGCAGAAATAGCTTATAAAGATAAATAGCTGTAATGAAATGAACTTTTTGTGACTGGTAGGCCCTCTTGTATTGTTTACAACTTTTTGGTATCTGTTTTCCATACTGGCAGTGACATTTTGGATGACTTGCTTGTGGGGCAGAATAGTCCACTTCTGAATGAGGGAAGTTGTGAACTCCTTGACAGTTATAGGAGTAGTCTGTTTGTCTTGAACTGCTCTCCCTGTCGAGTCTTACATATGCTGAATGATATTTATTTCTAGTGATGTAACAAGCCATTCCAGTACCTCTGTTATTCCTTCATCCTGAAAAAAATTACTGCATGATGGCAGGCATTAACCTGGTGATACATGAACCAATTTTGGACAGCACCAGAAAAAGGGCAAACAATGGATAGCAGGAACTCAACCACATAATATTTTGTGGCCATTGATCCTCCATCCACCATATAGAGGTCTTTATACCCCTGCATACAGATGGTACCCTAATTTGAGCCATCATCAAAGGCATCATGGGGAAAATTCTTGCAGGCTGATTATTACCATTCTTAATGTATTCAGGCCTTTATTTATTGATCACTTGAAGATGCACAAAATCTGCTCTCAACTGTGAACAGTATACTGGGGTTTATTGCTAAAATTCCAGGTTACATGTTCCTGGGCAAGTGCCTAGGGGTTAGTACAGGAGTTCTAACTGGTATCCTGGACTGCAGCCCAACCTCATAAAGCATGTTCCTGACTGTTCAACATGACACTCCCACTCCAGTAACTTACTGAACTTTGTTTCTAATGTCTCTAATGCTGCTAGTGTGTTTTTTAAGAGCTAAATTCTGAAGATGTTTGTCATCTCTTCTTCGACCATGGCATGCTTTTGTGATCTTTTCTTTTGCAGCCTGGTATCTGCACCACAATTTACTAAAGACAGATTGTTATACCTACATGACCTGTGCCACCTCAGTATGGGTGTAACCATCCTGAAGCAGTGTGGTGTCTCTACAAACTTCAGTTTCAGTTAATTGATTTCTAACAGTTTGCACACTTTACAGAACTCGATTTTAGCAAAACATTCATGAAACTAGTATTATCTCAAACAGTAAACAGTTTTATTGATCAATTTAAACCAGCCTTTTGAAAATAATTGATAACCTCAAAGTATACAAATTTAAACAGACATTATTAGTATTTAGTTTCTGTAAGTAATGTGTGTGCATATATATTTATATATATCTTAGGCATGGGGTATTAATATTCAAATAGCGTAATATTCATATTTGGTGAATGATTTAGTGAATGCTTCATTTTGTAAAAGTAAGTGTCAACTTTTGTACTCGTCAAATTTTTAGACTGTCATTATTACATCTGTTACAAATTAATTTTTCTTTCAGTACAAGTTTGTACAACAAACAACATTTGATAGATGAAAAGTTTGGCTTTCTGTTAGATGTAGATAATATAATATTGAATGTGAGAGAGAACTATCAACAAATCCTGAAAGAAAGGATGTGACAATTTGGTGTGACAAGAGTGGTCTGATTTTCTATTTGATGGCTGTGGAACCTCAGAAAATTAGAGGAAATGAAAATTGTGTTTTGCCTGAGCAATTACATTATGGGTAGTTTACATTAAATTTCATACTCTTAAAAGAGATAGTAAATAAATTAGAGAAGAGGAGATGCCTAGAGAAAAAAATTACAAAGAACATTATAAAAAGAACATTGTAGGGTGAAGCTTGGTGTATAATGCAGGGTTGGTATAAAAGAATATTGCAGGGTGAAGCCTGGTGTATAATGCAGGGCTGGTATAGGTATAAAAGAATATTGTTGGATGAAGCCTGGTGTATAATGCATGGTTGGTATAAAAGAACATTGTAGGGTGAAGCTTGGTGTATAATGCAGGGTTGGTATAAAAGAACATTGTAGGGTGAAGCTAGGTGTACAATACAGTGCTAGAATAAAAGTTGGAAGGAACTTTGTGCGGTAATATATGTTATGTAATACAACTGAAATTTCACTTGGTTAGATTAAAGAAATTAAAATTTAATAGTTTCATTTTATTGTGTACTGAGTTAAACATACTGGAAAATCATACAGAATAATCTGGTTGAAGGTAACATACTGGATGTGTATACCAGATTGCCTGATGGGGGTTAAACAGACTGGACAATCATACTGAATAACCTGGTTGAAGGTAACATAGTGGATGTATACACCAGATAGCCTGATGGGAGTTAAACATACTGGACATGTATTCTGAGTTCACTGAGTACAGTTAAATAAACTGTACATTTATACACTGAGTACACTGTGTATAGTTAAATGCACTATATTTAATGTTTATAAGAATATTTGATCAGAATGTAATTACCAAACCAGATCTTAATACTGTATATGTTTTAATCTTTATAAAATCTTCAGTCTACCCTAGTATGGTAATTATGACATTTGCCCTCTATGTCTTTCCTTCTCTTTAATTTATTTACCACCCCTCTCTGAAATATGGAATTTAACATAAATTACTTGTTATAATATGGATAGTACTAAGAAAGTCTAATTTCTATAGTCATATTTTGTATAAATTGTGGACTCATTTGCCATGCCCAGGCATCAAATCCTTTCTTTTAGAAATTGCCAGTGTTTCCCTCTGATGTTTAATACTTTATTATCCATAAATAATAAAAAGCCAAAGTTTTAATCTATTAAATGTTGTATTACATTGTTTTCTCTGTATGTAAGTGCCTACTTTGCTTTCAATTTAAACTTTATTCCTGTAGGAAATACATCAGCAAGCTCAGCTGAATGCTTAATGGCTCTTGTTGCAGTTATAAAGCCAGAAAAATTATGGTAGTTATAGGGTGTTGTCTGCTTTCTAAATAATAGTACTCTGTGTTTCTAGGTGCATTATGAAGTTAAATAGAAAATTATTTAATTTAGCAGTACCATTAGTATACAAAAAATAGGGTTCAATTTCACTAATGGTTGACAAAAAAAATATAAAAAGAAATTATGATCCAAGTAAATACCATATTTTATGTTTTTTATTTAGTATTGCAAAAGAATCTAATGTATAAACAATTATAAACTTATTAAGTAAAATAAGAAATAAATAATTGTAAAAATCTTTGTGCTTTTTGTCATGTAATTTAATTGAAAACACATTGTGATTACATATTTACTGAAAGAATTACAACTTGTGTAGCAGGATTATTAGTTAGACATAGTTCAAAGGGCATAAGACATTGAAGTTTAAGTTGAAACAAACATATACTTTTATGAGCTTTAAGGTTTTTTTAGGATAAACAACATAATTTCCTGTTACATTTTACATTAATTCTAGAAAGATAAAAAAAGAGTAATTTAAATATATTTTTTATGGTGGAAATGAGTTGGTTAAATTGAGAAAGCCCATAGAGAGTGAAGAAAATAACAGAAAATGTACAAGTCTTACTGAGAAAAAAGTGCTTGAATTTTATTCAGGTGTTTTTAGAGATTACTGATATTTTTAGATGAAAATGTTTTTAATCTTAACATGAAAATCACTTTGCACACAGAAAAGTTAAAACTTTTGATTCCATATACTTGCAGAGAAATTTCTAATAAAAATACTTTGTTAAAAATTCTAATATTTTGTTGATGGAGAATCAGTGGACTACCTGTTTTATGTGAAGTTAAGTGGATTGAATGTTCATATTGTGTGTATAGTTGAATATATATTTATATACTGAGCACACTGTGTATAAGTAAATATAATATTTGTTTTTTTTATTGTTGTGAGTTCAATAATATGTTGGATTTGAAGTGAGTAGTAATTACCTTTAGTTCTTTAAAATATTTACAAAATCTAAAAGAATGACATCATAATGTTTGAACAATAAAAGTGTTTTTTGATAAAATTATGACTTACAAAACAGCATATTTCCTATCACTTTTAAAGTATGTTGCATGTGTTTATACAGTTTTATATTTAATATGTTTCTCAAACCTTGGTATATAATAGAATAATTTTTAAAACTTGATGGGAGAAAGTATTTTGTTAACCCTCTTTTATTTTCAGAGAACAACAAATTATGAGGGAAGAGATTAAATCCCTTCAAGCAGTTCGAGATCGACTCAGACAGAAAGTTTTGGAATTGGAAGAGGACTTGAAAAAGTCAAAAGAAGAAACTCAGAAACTCAAACTGAAATCTGATGATGAGGTATGATTTACCAAGAAAGAAATTACTGAAAATGTGTATTTCTGGTATAAGAAATTTATATGTTTATATTGTAGTACAGTCAAGAAAGCTTGATCTAAAGCCTCATGCGAAAGAGTGATAACCTGACATTTATTTATGTAGCTATATATCCTGCATATTGTTATATAATTACTATTTTCATCATCTTTTTTTCAAACAAATTTCTCATGCTATTCTGATTTTGACCAAATGAATCTACAGTAAGCTGTCATATAAATGTACATTCTGTTACTTAAACCTTTTGTTACACCATTTTGAAAGTCTGTTCTCGGTATGGAACTGAATTACATTCAAAATTTAATTAAACTATTTTACTAACAATATATGTAAATAAACCTAACATTATAATGTATAATTTGAATTTTTAAGTAATCTAAGTTATTTTACTTTGTTTGAAAGGAAATACTTAAACTACAGTTTCTGTATTGTTTGATCCACATGCTATATAAATCTCAACCTCAGCAGCAGTTCACCCTTAGCCACATAAATTAGCAATTTAGATTAGTGTCTGGATGTCAGTTGAGATCTCTGTATCCTTTGAACACCTAAGATACAAAGACTTACAACTGTATTCACTGGGAAAGATAAATCAATGTTTCAAAACTTCACAGTTTCCATGCCCACTGTTGACACATTGCCTTGAGATCTTCAACACACATGTAGTTATTAAACAGATACAAGTGTATATAGTTGTTAGAAAGTGCTCAGTTTACACTACACTCTACCAATGGCCAATGTGTATATAGTTGTTAGAAAGTGCTCAGTTTACACTACGCTCTACCAATGGCTAATTTGAAGTTATATGCATTTTTCTCATATTTTACATGTTACTGCCACAGTGTTGTTGTCTGCTGGATAAACTAAAACATTCATAGTGGTTCTTTACCTAAGTATGCTATAGTTAGAGAGACAGTTAACTTGTATTTAGGTCTTACTATGGTACTTTAGTTAATTATGTATTATTTATATATTTAAAATCATACTTCAAAGATGTCATGATTTTTATCAGTTTAATTTGTTGATATCTGTATTATGAAAGGGTTTAAACTAGATGGTATCATTCAAATGTGCACAGAATTAATCAAACAAGTCTATAGAAGAGTCACTGTATAATAATAATAATAACAACACCCAATAGGCACCAGTTGACTTATTGACATAAATAATAAAGTCAAAGAATTGGAAAGAAAAATCAAAAATAAACTATAAATGAAACAATAAAGATGTGAAGTTAAACAACAGGTTTCAATAGACTTCTATAAAATACCACATATTAAAAAACATATTTCAATAGACTTCTGTGAAACAACATAATAAAAAACTGGTTTCAATAGACTTCTATGGAACAACATAATAAAAAACAGGTTTTAATAGACTTCTATGGAACAACATGATAAAAAAAAAGGTTTCAATAGACTTCTGTGGAACAACATGATAAACAGGTTTCAATAGACTTCTATGGAACAACATAATAAAAAATGGGTTTCAGTAGACTTTATGAAATACAACATATTAGAAAACAGATTTTAATAGACTTCTGTGAAATACAACCTATTAAAAAACTGGTTTTAATAGACTTCTGTGAAATACAACATTAAAAAACTGGTTTTAATAGACTTCTGTGAAATACAACATTAAAAAACGAGTTTTATTAGACTTCTGTGAAATACAACATATTAAAAATGGGTTTCAATACACTTCTGTGAATTACCACATATTAAAAAAACAAGTTTCAATAGATTTCTGTGAGATACTACGTATTAAAAAACAGGTTTCAATAGATTTGTGTTGTACATTGATGATAATAGGTAGAGTTAGTGATACAATAGAGAAAATAGAAAATGAAATATAAACATTTACCTTAAAAAAACATTTTATATTCATTTATCAGGTTAAAGGTTAATGTATGTTGTTTTAACTAAATGATTTTTAGGAAAGTTTTGTCAAATTTCAAACAATTTCATCAACTAATTTTATTTTTGGAATAAAATATAATGATAGCGACATTAATTCTTTAAAATTTGGCAACATAGTAGCAAAAGTATTACATGGAGACACAAATAGTTTGACATTATTAAGATAACATTCTTAAAGTGCATATGATTTAACATTTTAATTTAAATCATGGACATTTGAAAATATAGTTTTACATGTTTAACCATTTAATAATTTTTGTAGATTGCTGTGTTTTTGTAAGGAAATTCTATTTCACAATGCTGATATTTTTTATTAATTATTTCATCAGGAAGATGAAATTCTTGTGTACTGCTAGGTTGGTATGTTGATGGACAAAAAATATTTTTTATATGAAATCTACCTGTGTTGAATACTCATTGTTTTCTTATATATTCCTCGTGGTTAATGTTCCAAAAGTCTTTTAGTAATACAAGAAGTCTAAATACTATATATGATTGACATGATGTTTTGTTTTCTCAGTAGAGAATTTCCAGTTGTAATTAAGTTTTTTTATTTTCATCTTGAAAGGAAGAGATTCCACTTGCTCAGAGAAAACGTTTCACTCGTCTGGAAATGGCCAGAGTCCTGATGGAAAGAAATCAGTACAAAGAGCGTCTGATGGAGCTACAAGAAGCAGTACGTTTCACCGAAATGATTCGAGCCACTCGCCATGATGTAGCTGGAGACAAAAAGAGAAGATCTTCTATTTGGAAGTTGTTAGTATTTGAATTTTCGATCAAAAAAGGAATATATATGAATATTACAATAAATATTTAGGCTGCTCTGTAATCACAATTCTCTAAGGAATGATGCAATGTGAAAAAAAAATTATTTAGAAAGGTTGATAAATGACCGATTGATGACTATTGTAGCCATTAGAATATAATTACACACTCAAGCTACTACTGATTATATTGTATTATGATATATTTACTTATTACATGAAGATTGTTCAACTGTATTAATTTGTTACTCTTGGTTATGTTATATTATGATATACTTACTTACTTCATGATTGTTCAGCTGTATTAGTTGTTACTCTTGATTATATTTTTTGTGGCCATGATTACTTGCACATATTCGAATAAGAAAGATATTTTTAAACAGAAGCAATTACTAGTTCTCTGTTTACTTGTAATAAAAGAAAGATATTTTATTTTTAAATAGAAGCAATTACTACTTCACTGTTTATTTCTAATGAAAGAAAGATATTTTATTTTTAAACAGAAGTGATTAATAGTTCACTGTTTATTTCTAATAAAAGAAAGCATTCACAAAACATTCTTGGTAAAAGAGGGACAAATACTTACATAAGTTACCTATTGGCTGAATCGTTTTTCCTTTAGTTAATAAACCGTTTAAACTATGTGAACATTTTATTCACATGAGACGAGTATAAATTAATGTTACAATCTTCTTTTTAAGTGAGTTTTTAGAAAACAAACAAATAAATAACTTATAGGGCCTCATACTAATAGCTATGGCTGAACTATAGGACTTCATGCACTCTTGTACTGCTATCTGTGGCTGAATTACAGCAGGAATGATGTACAGCTTTGAACTTATAAGCAACCAGTTTCTGTAATTATGTTTGTGGTTAGGCTAGGATGATTGAGAGTTGTCAAGTCAAAAATCCATATTGCTTGAAAGTGTGTGGAAAGATGCTTAAAGTGAAAAAATTCACGTTACCCTACCATTTTTGAATATTTATAGCAAAAAGACTTTGTTAAGCAATTGTAAACTGATACATGTTCTTGAAAAATAACTTGGAAGGAAACGTTTGCCAAATTATTCATTTCAAATTCAAATATCAGAAAATTTGTCTTCCCTGAATAAGTGAAATCTTTTTGAAAAAGTATTATACAATAATCTTCAACTTAAGAGAGTTGAAGAAGACAAATATATGTGTAAATATTGTTTTCATGCTGTTTAAGTTTATACTGTTGTTAAAAACATTGTCAGTTTGAGCATAGAAATATAAACACGTTTTTGTTTCAGTTTTAGCAATTTATTCAGTGGAACAGACAAACAACGAAACTCTAGTCCTTCTCCAAGTTTGAAGTCCTGCATCTCTGGTTCTTCTGTTGTTGATAGTCCAAGAAAGAAAGCATTGAGTGATCGACATAGAGGCCTTGATTTTTCAGAAACAGAATTGTAAGTGTAGAAACAATGTTTAAGTTACTGTTAATTACCAATTTATGTTCAGTAGCTGTTTACCAATCTCTGTTAAATATGAACATCATATGTATGAGCAGATTTAATATGTAATATTTCTACATATTCTCAAACTACAAAAGTGTAAAATTAACACCTCTCCAGTTTTGTAAGTCAACATATCTAAATGTAGTACTACAACTACCCATATGCATGCACACACACACACACACACACACACACATGTATAATGTAACACTTCTCAAGTATTACAAATTTTATCAAAAGTATTATAAACTGCCATATTGCTTCATTGTGCTAGGTAGTTATTATCAGTGGAAATATGAGTTGTGTGTCTGGAATGAGAAAAAAGACAGACTTAGGTACTTGAAGCTTAAGATATTTAACATAGTTATCATTTTGAATTTTTGAACATGTTTGCTGTATATGGCAACCTGTGAAGGGGAGGAGAGGATCTTTGTGGTTGAGGGGTCCAACCCTAACACACTGCTTTGGCTTTGAATTCTCATAGATGGCTGGCCTTGGGTTGGCCCAACCAAAGTTAATCAGCTGGTCCATTTGTGCTAGGGTCAACTAAGTACTAATGTTGGATGTTCTCAACAGGTGTTGTGCACATTGTGTCTGATGCTAGTATTTGGGTATAGTGCTAACAAAACCATGGTGTTGCTGCAATGTTCTTGTTTGGCATTGCAGTGCATCCCCTTGTAGGGCTCCATGGTTGTGGTGGTGGGGGGAGATGAGCACCTCCATCCATGAAGAAAAAATAAACAAATAAAATTAATAATAATTGGTAAACAGCCACAAATGGATGACTGTTCAACAATCACCATCACAGTTAATTTCTGTACCTAGATTTCTCATATTGTATTCATTATATGAGAAATCCTAAGGCAGATGTTTCCTTTTTTTCATTCAAAAGGGTTTAGAGGGGACTGCTGGCTCCTCCAAGTCAGTAAGGAAGGTGCACACAGGAAACACATTGCTGGAAGCATCTTCATCACAAGACATCAAATTCCTCCTGAATTTGAATGGTATTAAAAATATACCCATCAAGGTTACTTCCTGTGCTACCCTAAATTCCTCAAGGGGAGTTATTGTTGAGAAGGGCTTGATGAACATTCCCAAGTGGAGACCCTTGCTGGTTTTTCCAGCCAAAGCATTTCTGTGATGCAGTGAATCTCCAGTTGCAAAGATGGAATTATGATGCCTACTGATGTTCTGATTTTGGTGTTTACATTACCATGTTCACATGTCACAGTAAAAGCAGATTATCTGAACTGTAAAGTATAGCCATATGTTCCCAACACTTTCAGATGCTTCAAGTGTCAGTGGTTTGGTCACTCAGAAACCAAATGCTCTTTGTGATTGCAAAGATTTCAATGCTTATGAGTACAAACTGGAACCACACTGTGTTTGCTGTAGTGGTTCAAACCCCTCTCGCTCTAATTCTTGCCCTAAGTGGGTGGAGGAGAAAGAGGTGTAATGCTTGTAAGACTGTGAGCAATATCTTCTACCCAGAGGCTTGGAAGTTATTGTTCCCCACTCCATCTCAGAAATATGCTGCTGCACTCCATTTCACTGCCATAGTGGGGGTGCAGACAGATCTTTGTGCCTCCAGCAGTGTCATTTGCAAAACATCTAAAGAGTCTTCTGCCCTCAATTGTTGAAAGAGTTGACAAGTCTGCATCTACTCCCATCTCTGTCCTTTCCACTCCTTTTGGTGGCTGCCTGGGTCCATTTTCTTTGGCTTTAGGTTTCAGCTTTCCCTCAGGTCCATCTTTTTCTTAAGCCTAGAGATGCAAAATTATTATTTGTTCACATCCTCAGTCACTGAAATCTTCGTCCACAGACACAGACCTGCCTACTTGACCCAGGGTAGGATCCATGGAGGTCGATAGACCTCTATCCAATAAAAAGAAAATGTCAAAAACAGAAGATTTTCCTATCCCACTCTCCTCCACATAAATAAAAATGGCCACTTTGATACAGTGAAACTTTTGGGGTTTTTGTGTTGAATATAAATGACATTGATCATTTGATTGATTCTTATCATTCTGTGTATCTCTCCATACAGGACACATTGCTGAAACCTGCGAATGCTGTCACCTTTCAGCAGTTTTCTTTGTACAGAAATGACAGATTGTGTGATGAACAAGTGCTTGGAGGAATAAAACTGCTGGTCAATCAGCATGCTCCCACCTTGTCTTTACCATTTGTTACATCCTTGGAGGCCATAGCCATCTTTGTTTATTTGGGTCATACCATCACTGTTTGTTCTCTCTACCTGTCTCCTGGAGAGATCTATGATCAGTGAGATCTTGATGCTGTTATTGAATCATTGAACAGTTGCCTTCTCCCTTTTTAATCCTGAGGGATTTTAGTGGACATAATCCCCTTTGGGGTGGTGCATATATTGATGGGAGGGGTAATAACAAAAAGTATATGCTCTTGGATCACAATCTTTCTCTCTTCAGTACTGGTTCTTATACTTATTTTCATGCACATAATCAGTCTTACACTACTACTGATCTTTCTATCTGCTCCCCTTCACTTTTCTCTTACTTTTCTTGGAGAGTTGACAGTTCCACCTAACCCCAATGCTGGCTCTCTTTCACTGCTCTCTTGGAACTTGATCCTGCCATTGTCTGTAATCCATTGATAGATGACTGCATGGCAGCAATGACTGACTGTGTTGTCCAGGCAGCTACTAATTGTATTCTTAAAATTTTAACACGTTTTTCACTGTATCCTTGTCTGTGGTGGAATCCTGCCTGTCACATGACACGGAAGACTTAAAAACAGGACTGGGATACCTTTTGTAGGTATCTCACACTTTTAAACCGCATTGCTTTTCAGCAGGCTTGATAAGACGTTAAAACCAGAAGGAATCTGGGATTAAGTTCAGAATTAGCACCTCTTCTACCACCAGTTCCAAAGTCATATGAGACAACATTCAGAAGATCAGTGGGCAATATACTTTGATCTTGCTCTCTGATGGCCAGAAAGTTGCTGATGCCCAGAGCATCACTGATACTCTTGGCAAAGGCATTTCTTGTGCATCTAGCATTTCTGCTTCATCTGCCATCTTTTAGCCATCAAGACTCAGGCAGAGCGATTGCCTCTTTCCTTTCAGGCTGATTGTCTCTATGATTATAATTACCTCTTTACACTGGTGGAACCTGATCTTGCTCTTCTTTGGTCTAGTAGTAAAATAATCAGACCTGATGATATTCACTAGGAAATACTGCATCATCTCTCTCCTACCCCTCTTGCTATTCTTCTGGTTGTTTTTAACTGGATCTGGCAGGAGAATGCTTTTCCTTATGCTTGGCACTATGCTATTCTCCTTCCATTTTCCAAGCCTAGGAAGGATCTCAAGATTACTCCAAACTACCATCCAGTTGCTTTCATAAGCAGTCTCTGTAAGATCTTGATGAGGATGGTTAATGCTCATCTTGTTTGGTTCCTCGAATCAATCAAACAACGTCATCTTGCCCACCCAGTGTGGGTTTCAATGACAGTACTCCACATTGGACCACCTGATTTGACTTGAACTACCAGTCAGAGAGCTTTTCTCAAGCAACACCTTGTTTCTGTTTGTTTTTTTTACCTTGAGAATGCTTATGAATTATACTATGTGGGGGTATGTCATTTTGTGATACTTCCACTCATACAGGTTGCACGGCCATTTGCCTTTTTTTATCAAAATTTTTTTAATTGACTGGCAATTTCAAATTCATGTGGGTTTGATTCTTTCTGACAGAAACTTGGAGTCCCTCAGGGCTGTGTCTTGAGTGTCACATTTTTCATCATAAAGATCAATGCCTCTACAGGACCAGTTGCAAATGGACTCTGTCGACAACTTTCACATTTTGTGTCAATTATCGAGCATCAGGTTTATTAAGCAGCAGCTACAGACTGCCCTCAGTCATTTACTGAAGTGGACAACAACAAACAGTTTTACCTTTTCTTTCTCTTAAATTGTCTGCACACACTTTTGCCACCAATAGGTATTCTCCCGATTTCGAGCTCTGTCTCGTTGAAGCTATGCTTCCTGTGGTCCCCAAAGCAAAGTTCTTGAGACTTATATTTGACTGTCAGGCAATTTTTATTCTACGTATCAAGCAGTTACACGTCAAATGTAGAAGGGTGCTGTACATCCTCCATGTCCTCTCTTCCACCTCTTGGGGAGCAGATTAATGTTCTGTGTTCAAGATCTATTGTGCCCTCATTTGATTGAAACTGGGATTTGGGAATTTGGTCTATGACTCTGCCAGAACCTCGTCCTTGAAGATGTTGGACCCCTTATCATCTGGAGCTTTGGCTCTGCATGGGGCTTTCTTCACTTCTTCAGCTGGCTAAATTGGGTCTGTCCATAGATGATGTCTCCACAGGACAGCTCATCCCATCATGGCTTATTACCATCCCCAAGTGTGACCTTTCTTTGAGTCATGTGAAGAAGGCAGATACTTCTGATTTGAAGTACCATTCACTGTTTACTTAGCACCTTTGAAAACATCCTTCCATTCCCATTTTTACAGATGGTTAAAAATTATGTGACTCTATGGGCTCTGCCATGGTCTGTTGTGATTTGGTGGTTCCACACAGATTTCTCTCCACAGTTTCTTTGTTCACTGCTGAATTGTTTGCCATTTCTCTAGCTTTGGATCATGTAGAAGCTATGCAGTAAATGAACTGCAGAGATGCCAACCATTATGATTTTGGTGTATACATTACGACTATATGCTCATACCGACAAATATTATGACTTGTTGCAACTCCCAAATTACCATATATTATATAAGCCTATACAATAAAGTGATAAATTGTTCCCCCAGGGCTTGAAAGGGGTGAAAAGAAAATTTCTAGTGAGATACAAATAAATTTTGATAATAAATAAAAGACATAGTCAAAATAGCTACTTGCGATTATCATGTTTCTGCGTGAAATAATATAAAATATTTGTATTACTGACGTCTACCAATAGTTTGAGTGTGGTGTTTCTCCACACTGGGTAAATTGGGGGAATCCATAGTTACGTCATCAGTGCTTGTCAGCCAATCAGCACTCACATAGATGGATATTTCTTGTTTTCTAAGTGGCATAGAAACACCAATGCGATCGTTCACAAGATAGAAAAAAACAGGTCTTGTTCACCAGATTGTCTTGTTTCTGGCAAATCTAAAAGGACTAAAACTGTGAAAGGACTCTGTCTACAATCATTATGCTCAGTCATTTGAAATAGTTGGAATCTCTGGAACTGTACTATTTATAGTGATTCACTTAGATCTCTACTGGCTTTGGAATCACTTCACATTAGTTCTCACCCTATTCAAAACTGACCGGTCCATTTCTCATTGTTATTTACTTCTATCTGGTGTTTCTGGATACCTGGCCACGTTGGTATTTGCAGGAACAAGCAACACCTCATCTTACTCTATCTGCTCTGGTGCTATTGCTGGTGTGCCTACTCCATACATGGACTATGGTTCTGTATTTCAAGGATCTGCACCACTTGGAAGTTGGAATGAGCAACATGACAACAAGCTTTTTCAGATAAAACCTTCTATTGGACTTTGGTCATCTTGTTTCCATGAGGATTAGAAGGAGGAAGTTGTCCTCACTAGGCTACGAATTAGTCACAGTTTTTAACTTATTGTTTTCTTTTATTTGGAACTGATGCACCAATGTGTGATCTGTATGACACTCAAGTCAGAATAGCCCACTTTATTGTGGTGTTGTTACAGCCATGAGCAACAATATAATTTTAGAAGTGTTTTTTTCCATTGGTTCACTTCTAACATTGGACAGTGTCTTTGACAATGGTGAGACTGTCCACCTTACAAATGTTTTTAATTTTTTAAGTATCATTAATCTTTATCTGATGTTGAGCTGCTGTTTTTGTTTTAATTTAAGTTTCCTTTACACTTTATAATATTTTCACTGTTATTTTTTTACTGCTTGTTTGGCACAGATAGCCTAGTTGCTTTGCGCCATGAAACACCAAATAGCAACAGCAACAACAAAGGAAGGAAATAATATTTTGAGAAGAATTTAACTGAAAGGTTTAGTGTCAAAATCTTGTTAAACTACTTTTTGTTTATGTTATTCAAGTTAGTATAGCATAAAGACTTAGCTAATAATACATATTTTAATCATGTATAAGTTTTAAGTTCTTAATTCTACAAAGAGATGTTTAAAAATTGTAAATTCTCCCTATTATGACACATGTGACATTTTCTCTGGATAGCTTCTTTATGCTTTTCCACCACTTCCTGAAAGATTAAGATATCAAACATAAATTACTTGCAATAGAATCATCATTGCTCTGATAGATCGTAAATATAAAATCTATAAACAAGTACAAAAAGGTAAAGTGATCAGTCAGTTTGACCGAGTCTGTGTTGAGAGTTAAGCAAAGATTAAAAGATATTTATGTAGAATATATGGGATGCGTATGTGCCATAAAATAAATTGCTTCATATGATTTATATATATATATTTTCAAATCTGTATGAGTTGACTGTCTCATCATGATATAATGGAAGCTAGCCTACTACAGTTTTGGTATGAAAAGGAAGGTTGTAGAATAAAGTTTTTTTATACTTATATTTTAAGCTATCCTCTAACTAAAGTTCTAAAGAAATGGTGAGTTTATTAGGACAAATTAATTATAAGATGAAGAACACAGTTGTTGTTATTCTCCATACATTTCCCATTGTGAGCAGTAGCACTTAATCTTTATAAATCTTGGAAATCATTCTCTTATTTAAAAGTTGTTTTTTTCTAAAGTTCATTTGTTATCTTGTTTGGTAAAGAAAATATGAGTTACTAATGAATGAACGTTGTTTAGTATGTGAAATTGAGAGTTCTAATCATTTGAAGTAAGAACATAAAAACAATATACATAAAGTTAGCTGTCTTCATTTATAGTCTTGCTCTCTATAGATAGTTTTCGATTTAGAATTTTCTATTAATTGTGAAAAGTTGACCTAGATTTGGTGATCCATGATAAATGAAAAATGTTAAATTTTTGTGAAAGGTTGATTCCTAATCTTGTTTCGTACCTAATAAAAAAAAAACGTTACATTGGTGTGAAAAGTTGATTCCTGACTGGTTTTGTTGTGGTAAAATTTTAAAGGTCTAAGTAGTGAATCCCTTGAAACTGTTTTATCTAAATTTCCAGTGATTATTGTGGATGAAAGTTTGAAACCTGTTGGAGGTGAATTGCTTGTTCCATAAGTTTTAATGTCAAGTGAATTGAATTTAGAAATCTGTACTGTTTCAGTGGGTCTTACACCATTCAGACACATTTATTTTGTTATAGTTAATTACAAACTTTAAATTAATTTTAGTTCTATGTATTAAACAAAGAAATGTTTGTCTTCAGTTGTGACCTTGTCTTACCATGAAGTCGCGTCAGCAGTTTAGATGTTGGTGGAAATGGTTGGATTTGATTGACAACAGGAGAGAGATGTAGATAAGATGTACCATTGTAAGCATTATATTTTGAATGTTCATGTCTTGCATCAATATACCCAAAGGTTTTACTCCTTTTATATAGCATTTTTTTTATTTTATGGTAACTACATTTGTTCAGTATGTGTTTCAGGATGTGTGGTTTTGTCTAGGACTCTGTTTGTAATAAAATGTTTATTTAGAGCATCGGAGAAACTTCATCATCAACGAGCCAAGGAAAGGAGAGAGCAACTGAAACAAGTGAGAGCCCACATGCAGAAAGATGAAGGCCGGATTCAAGCTTGTGGCTGGAGTGTTCCAAATAAGACTTTAGAGGATGAGCAGAACTCGGGCTATCCTACAGAAACTCCTGTTCCTGTTCCAGTATACTGTCGACTACTTCAGGGACAGGATCCTGGAATGAAGGTATGTAATTGAATTTATAGCTCATATTATTTTGTTTGTTTTTGTTTTTAAGTTAGATAATTTACATGAATAATTTAACCCTTTCATTATCTGGATTTTGTAGCCTCAGTTTTTGCATTAGAATACATTGTTTCTGACTTGGTTGCCTTATAGTTCAGTACCTTATAATATAATACCAGTTGTTCAGTGGTAAGTCTCTGAGCCAACACTGTCAAAACTGAATTTTGATACTTGTGGTGGTCATAGCACAAATAGCTCCTTTTGTAGCTTTGAACTTTATGATTAAAAATCTTGTGACAATTAATAAAAATTAATCATCAGGTTATGGGAGTTCTGTGTGTTATATTTAAAATATCTAGGAAGGCATAGGTAACTTATTTTAGCCACATATATTTGTGTGATATCTTTGTAACAGGAAGGTTTAATAAATTATTGATTGAAGTAGCATTTCACCACTTAAAGCAATTTAAATTTTATATAAAATATGTTTTATTACATGTGGTAATACACACAGTGTGTAATTGTAATGATCTTAAATGAACATGTTGAGACAGTCAGGGTTCCATAATAACAACATTTGTAAATAAATTCAAAAAATTTACAAAACACAGTCACTTCTCTCACCATAGGCATCCTTTACTGTGCATGTCACACAAATTTTAGTGATTTGCATTCAAAATTTAATTAAATTATTTTAAGTATATATTATACCAATTGGTATAGCATAAAATTGTACTTACTAATTCATATTTTAATAGTATATAAGTTTGAAGTTCTTAATGTTTTTAAGGCAATATTAAGAAAAATCCTGAATTATACCTAGTGTGAGAAATGTGATGTTTCCTTAATTTATTCACTACGCCTCCAGTTAGTATGAAATTTAATGTAAATTACTCATTGTGATATCATCATTGCTCAGACAAAGCATAATTTTTATAGCTTTCAATTTTGTTTGGTTACAGAGCTATCTCATAAGAAAATTACACCTCTCTTGCTACACCCACTTATCAAATCTTTTTCATCATCTGTTAATAGTTAATACTATATTATTTATAACCAATAGAAAGCCAGTGATTTCATCTATCTCATTTTTTATGTACAGAGAATTGTCAGTTTCTCTTCCAGTACAAGTTTTGTTCTCATGGGAAACGTACAGACTAGACTGCATAAATTTGTAGTGGTTGTTGTTGAATAGTCAGAAAGTCAGAAAAATATTAATATTTAGGGGACATTGCTTGCTTTGATATGTTATGTAATTAGATAAAAATCGTTTAATGCATTAATACGATTAATATAAAAAAGGAGGGTTAAATGGCATTGTCAGGCAACAACAAGAAATAGAACGACTCAGGTAGATACTTTGTCTTGTATTCATGGTTATTTTTTATTTATTTATTATTAAAGTAAATAGAATGTAAAATTAAGGAACTGAGAGGAAATAAATAATTGTAATAAAATAACTTTTCATGAGCAGCTTGAAGTAGTTCTGATTAATGTACTTCAATAGTGTAACACGAGCTGCATGTTCCATTGGAGTAGTTCTGAGTAATGTAGTTTAGTAGTGTAACACGAGCTGCATGTTCCATTGGAGTAGTTCTGTGTAGTGTAGTTCAGTAGCGTAACATGAGCTGCATGTTCCTTTAGAGTAGTTCTGAGTAATGTAGTTTAGTAGTGTAACACGAGCTGCATGTTCCATTGGAGTAGTTCTGATTAATATAATTCAATAACGTAACATGAGCTGCATGTTCCATTGGAGTAGTTCTGAGTAATGTAATTCAATAGCTTAACACAAGCTGCATGTTCCATTGAAGTAGTTCTAAGTAATGTAATTCAATAGCTTAACACAAGCTGCATGTTCCATTGGAATAGTTCTGATTAATGTAATTCAATAGCATAAAATGAGCTACATGTTCCCCAAATGATTTAGAACTTATAATGGCATGAATAGTAATTAGACATGGATCAAAAAGTAACAAAACAATAAAATACAAGTATAAAGAAATGTATATCATTACAAGTGTAAAACTACATAAGAAGGATAAACAAATGTAGTTTCATGTTTAGAAAGAATAAAGGGTAATTTAGATTTATTTCAATTTTCTTTTGGTGATTACTAAGTGGTTGAAGTTAACCAACCTTGTATGGAGTAAATAGAGTAATTGCCATCAATCACAGGTCCCGTTCTAGTAACCATTTCCATTAATTCAGTGTCCTTCCTAATGTAAACAACCCAAGGCTGAACACAATACTCAAAATGTGGCCTAACCAGTGACCTGCACAGTGAAATTATAACCTCTTTAAACTTGTATTCAGTGTTTCTGTAGATACAACCTAAAATTCGTTTTGCCTTACCACTAGTAATAGTACACTGCTTTAGAGACTGATTCACTATTACACCAAAATCCCTTTCATTCATGACACTGCTAAGGTTATTCCCATCCAAATTATACTTACAATAACTCAAGTTACAATAACCAATGTGCACTATCTTTCATTTATTATAATAGAGATCCATATGCCAAATAGGAAAGAATGTAGTTTTTATTTTCTTTGTCAATTAGTTGATGAAAATTTATTTAAAAATGGCAGTGTTTGAGTTTGTTATTGTTATCTTCCTTTATGTCTCCTCAGACTTATCCTAAACAGTTCATTCTGACTTTTGAACTAGTCATTAATTCTTTAGTTTTGACTGTTATTAATAAAAATATTAAAAGGATTATTTCATAAGATTTGTTTCAGAAAATGTTTGGAAACACAACTGAACATTCATCTCTCCATATAAGTGTGTATACATACAAAATATAGATGAAACTCCAGCATAATTACAACAAGCACATTGTGAATTTCTTTACTGGAGGATATCCTATTTTAACTATCAGTTAACAAATGTAGCAGAGAATCCACTATAATTACAAGACATAACATGTTTTTATGTATTGGTGGTATGATATTAAACCTGTATCTACCAACACTAAAGAAGCAGATTTATAACAGTCATATCCTATATTTTTACATATAATTCTGTTATGTTCTGTATATTTATAACTGCTAGGATAATTTTTCTGTTAGCAAAGTACTTGTTTAGTTGGTGGCCTACCTAAAGTAGAAGACTAAATTCATTTTGAAAATTGTCTAATCACAATCTGTATAACATTTTATATAACTCTTCAGCTTTACTTTGTTAGTTTAACATAATATATTATTTGTTTTCTATCATTTACTGTGTACCTATAGATATGGTGTGCTGTGGGAATAGACCTAACATGTAGTAAGAGTTATATACCTAAATCAACAATTGTACCAGCCTTAGATGCTGAGAGGGAGTCAATCAAAGAAGCTGAAACTCTTTTCTTCAATTCAGAAGAGGTAAGCTTAATCAATCAAGACTCTTTTGGTATTTTTCAGAGTAATAATTTAACAAACATTGATTCTCGATGATAAGAAACTCACTTGAAATAAAAATGTCTCAGACTGGCTGGTATGGGTATTAACACTTTTATTGATAAAGAGAGAAGTTCTCTCCTTATCAATAAGTGTTAAAACCCTCAGGCAACAGTACATGGCCCTATGATCTTTACCTGAAAAAATATATACAAGGGTGGGTCAAAACCTTATTTATGTTGTACAGAAAATATCACTGTGCTTATAAATCATGCTAGTTTAATATTCCATTGAAGTAACTTACTTTCTCAGGCTAGGTAGGTTTTGTAATCTGTGTTACCCATATTGTCCATAATCCATGTTATTTGATATTATATATTTATAAACCATAATAAAAACAGATGATTACAACTTTGTAAAGTAGAAGTTGCTTACTACCTGTTCCAAAAACATTAATCTCAGACTCTTTGCTTCTGAATAAGGAAGTTCTGATTTTTTCATAGGATCTGTTCATCATTGGCCCCTTCTAAAAATAGTTATAACAAACACAGATATAAGCAACAATTATGTAATTCTATTTGTGGGTACATTATTCTGATGTGTTTTTTTTTAAACTTATTTTTAATAATTAAAAAATATTTACCCATGTCTGGTTAACTGATAACAGGATATTTTAGAAATTTCAAGTACACCTGGTGTGCTAACACTTCACCCATCTAAATAATTACAAAGTATTTTATCAAATCAATGAAGTAATTTTTATGTAAAACAGATTTCATATTATTGAAGGTTTTTCTGCAGTACTTTGTATACATTAGATAATGATGAAACAGTATTTTGTCAAAATTTTTCTTCACCTACCTGTTGAAGGTAGGTGAAAGTATGCATTTCATGATGTTATAGAAGATCTGATTCAAACTTTAAAGTACTGTATTTTCAGTATATTCATGTGCATTTCATGATGTTCCAGAAGGTTAGATTAAAACTTTAATTAAAGTAATTTATTATTAACATATATAAATAAACATAACACCCAAATTAGATTAATGAATCAAATTTTAATGTTGTACAAGTTTTTAGATCATTATTTTACAAGTAAATATTAAATAATCATTGGTCTCCTTGTATGAGAACTGTGACATGTGTTCTCTTGATATCTTTTTTCTTCCACCCCCTCTGAGAATTGAGAAATTTAAAGTAAATTATTACAATAACATAGATATTAAAATTCAAGATATAATTTTTTTATAGAAGAATGGAATTTAATATAAATTGCTTATAATATAGATATTACAAAGCAAGATAGAAGTTTTTAGAGCTACAATCTTATTTATTTATGGAGCTGTAAACTAGAAAATCAAACCCACTTTCCACACTCACCTGTCACAGTCTTTCTTTCACAAACTGCTTGTAGTTCTTTTTGATGTTTTGTACTAAGTTATTTATAACCAACAGAATGTCAAAGTTTTAATTTATGAAATGTTTTTAAGTTGTTTTTTAGCACAAATTTGCCTATTTCATCTCCATTTTAAAAATTTCACTTTCATGTTCACTTCAACAAGTTAACTAAGATTTAAAAGTTTTTATTGCATGTAAACAACCAGATGAATTATTATAGTTATAGGAGACTGTTTGCTTTGTGTATGTTATAATTCTGTGTTCTTAGATGCATTATTTAAGTAAATAAAAATTATTTAGTGTTGTGGTATTCAGTATAAAAAAGTAGGCTTAAATTTCATTAAAAATAAACAGCAAAAACAAAATGACACTAAGTACTATTTTTCTTATTTTTCATGTGCATTATTTATTTATTGTTAAAAAATAACAAAATTATAAAAATTAGAAACTTAGGTTAAATTAGATAAAATAATGAAAAGTAATAATAATTCGTAAGTTATGCTGATGAGAAGCTCATGTGATTTGTAACTTTATGACAATATGAGCTACTCGTTTGAATGATTTACAAATTTTGTAGTGGGATTATTAGTTAAACACAGTTCATAGGGCAGTAAAATAATAAAATTAAGTACAAATAAATATATACTGTTACAAGTTTTAAGTTATTTACAATAAACAATTGTTTCATGTTACAATGTGCAGTTATTCTAGAAGGAACGATAAAGGTAATTTAGATTTTTTTTCTGTCTTTCTTTTTTATGGTGATTTACAAGGTCTGTTAAATTTCTAAATGGGAAGAGATTTAGGATAGAGAGAATAATACATAAAAAAGTTTTACTGAAAATATTTTGATATTTCTTTAGGTTGTTTTAGAAATTACACAATTAAAATTTTATACTTATCAGATAAAGTGTTTTTAATCCTAACATGAAAATCACTTTAAGCTTGGAACAGTCAACACTCTCACTCCATATGGTCATGGAAGAAGTTTTATTAAAATATCAGATTTATTTTGTACAGAAGATTCATTTCATTTACTAAAAGCTTGCCAAGATAAACAAAACACATTAAGAGTGGTATTATGGAAACTCTGATAGCTATTCTCAGGTCTTGAACTCTGTTAAATTCACCAAGCTTGTACTGAGAGAGTGAAACATATTCAGAATAAAATCTGTAAAATTAGTGTACAGTTCTTGAACATTATTACTAATGATTACAATGTTCTTAAATGAAAGTTTTTCTCATTGTGGTTTTCCAGATGCTCGTATAGTTTTTTTTTCTCTTCTTGTTGGTTCTGTAACACAAAATATATTCTTAATTTGAGGGTGAATGTGTCTGCATAGTTCTGATTGTCCCAAATATTATATTAAAAATAATTTAACTTTTGGACCTATTATAAGTCTGAGTTACAGACTTGGCTGCTTGTGTAATAATCACATTATAAATGAAAATGATTATATTTTTGTGAAATAATTTAAAATTGAAGTTTTTATGAAACATACAATGAAAACTGTGATCTACATGTTTTGTTATTATGCACTCTCACTGAAAAGAATGCTACCTTGTATGTGTGGATATCCTGAGATTAGTTTGATAGGCTGTGATGTTTTGTTGTTAACTCGCTTTCACTGAAAAGAAAGTTGTCTTTATTATTCTACTGAATTGGTTCAGTTAATTGTGAATGTGTTTTAACATTTTCAGTTGATACATTTACTCAATTCTGAATATAATATTTTAGTAGATAGGTCTATTTAGTCCAAAACATGTTTTAACAAGCAAGCTCTTACTGAACAGCAGAAAATATGACTGTATTGATAGGTGAAGGGGTTACCCCTCATATCTGGAAAACTGGAAATCTGAAAGTGAGGTATGTGTAGTGCATGATATTGGGATCATTTTGTCATGCTGTTTTCTAACAAGTTAAGGTGTTTTCATCCTATCAGAGTGGATCACCTAAATGTTATGATAGTGCTACTTCACCATTATTTGAACATTCGTGTTTCCTCTTACCCTTGTGACATTGTTGCACTTCATTCAGAAAATGTCTTCATATTCTATTTTCATTACTTGAACATTCTTTTCTCTCACAGTTGTATCAGTTGTTTTCACTCTCATACCCAGCCTGTATTATACTGCTTCTTTACATAGTTGTGTCTCTTTTTGTGTGCTTGACAATTCTTTTATTGTTGAAGTTTTCTTGCTTCTTTTACAGCTAACTTTTTGAGAAAAATGGTATGCAATCATGATTATTTGATACACTTGTAACACCTTTGGCACATCTAAATTTGCTAATTATATTGAATCTTACCTATTTTCCACCTCAACAAGAACAAACACTAGGTGATACTGGATTGTTGTTTGAGCAGTTTTCCACAAGTTTTGCAAAAAATTTGGGATGGTGAATGATCCATAGAAAATGTACTAAAGGATGCCATGATCATTGTGGGAATAAGGGTGAAAAATCACAAATTTTACTGACAAAAACCAGTCAAAACGTTTTTAGATGTCATCTAGCTATAGATTTACATAAACCTGAATTTCATGTGAATTAATGCATGTAGAATTTCAGGAAAAAAAGACCAAGTGCTGGTTATGTTTCCTTCCATTTCCACTGCCCTTGAACCAGAGATTGGTCTGTTTGGTTATAAACATGTTTCAACATATTAGTAGATTGGTCTGTTTGGTTATAAGTGTGTTTCATTTCATCACATTGTTCCACTTGGTTATGTGTGTTTTAACATTTTAGTAAGTTATCAGTGATGTCGAGAAAACCCACTTTTAGTAACAAAATAGTAACAAAATATGACATTCCAGTTAATACCAAATTTATTCAAAAACCAGGCACAAAACTGAGGTCTATACTATGTAAAAACTACACTGACAAACACCACACCAACATTATTTATAAAATACAATATGATAACTTCCATGACTTCTATATTGGAGAAACAGGTAGAAAAATGGAAACCAGATTCGAAGAACATAAAAAGGCACCTTCACAAGTTTTCAAACACTGCAAGTCAAATAAACACAACATAACCATAGAAAACACTCAAATATTAAATAAAGAAACAAATATAAACAAATGCAAAATTAAAGAAGCCTTACTTATACAACAACTTAAACCAAAAATAAACCAATATAAAGGAATGCCTTTATACCTGTATTAAATAAAGAAACAAATATAAACAAACGCAAAATTAAAGAAGCCTTACTTATACAACAACTTAAACCCAAAATAAACCAATATAAAGGAATGCCTTTATACCTGTATTAAATATAATAAAATAAATAATATAAAATTATATATTCAAAATCTAATACCACCCTCTACATTCTGATACTCAGTTACACAACCCCTTCCAAACATGTGGTCAGCTTCTGGTCAGTTACCTCTTTCTTTCTTTGTGAACCTGATGATGACCAAAGAAGGTTGAAACGTTGTTTGCTCTTCTACGTAAGATATTTTCTTAACCCAAACGAGTCCTTTTTGCATATATATTTTAGTAAATTAGTCCATGTGGTTATAAATATGTTTTAACATGTCTAAAGTGTGGATATACTGGATAATGAATATGTTTGAACAGTTTTATTAGGTATTTGATACATGTTTTCTTGGTTATGAAATAATTATGATTTTGGTAGATGAATGTTTTAAATTTAAAAGATAGTATTCTTGATTTTGAATGTTCTAAATTCTCAACAGCTACGTATGTTTTGGTCTAAATGACAAAGTGTATTTCTGTTTTTATATAGAATTGATTTCATTTTATATTTGCCATTTCTATGATTTTTTTCCCTCCCTTATTTAGAACTCTTTGGAAGCATTGGATAAGAAATTGTCATCTTTTGTATGGATCGGTAGTTCTTCACACACGAGAAGCAAAGTAACAGTAATTAGTGCTAACAACCCAGCTAGCACCTTGGATTCATTCCATGTCTGTAGTGCCCACCTTCTGTGTATGGCCAGTGTTCCAGGTATGTTGCATGCTTTAATTGGTTTAATCCAATCTTTCCAGCTGAGAAAGGTTTATTTGTCTATGATTTTACTTACAATTAAAATAAGTGAACCAAAAATGTTATTCATTGAAAACATGTCAGTGTGTTATGGTAAAATGATTTCTTAATATAATGTTTAATCATATAAGGCATACAGTGGAAACTAATGAATATTTTAATGATTATTCAAAAAGTCTTGTAATTGTTCTTTTGATGATAAATGTAACCCAGTTTGTTGAGTTTTTTTAAACAGTGTTAAAGTTTAACTCATTTCTAGTGCTGTTGACTCTCCTGGAAACAATAATTCATTTTCTGAATAAAGCACAAAATAAATATTTCACCAAAGTGAAAAGATTGCTGTTTGTTTATATCTTGAATACATGACTTTTATCCATTTTTAATGTGTGGTTGCATGGAAATATATGATAATTATGACATTCTAATGAAAATAACATTTTGATATTTGATACCAATGGCATATTTGAAAATTAAAGCTACTGATTGACCTATTATTTTTACCCTACTTATTTGATTCCAGAGTTATGCTTGAAACGTTGAACATATTTCAACCAATGTTTTAACATTTGATACAAATGAAAGCCACATTGATTAAACTAACATTTTACACCTCTTGCTCATAATGGAGAGGGCTCTTTTATTTGAGATTTTTAATATTAATAAAACAAAATTTGATTTGTGTACATGTATTTGGTTAAAAAAGCTGTGAAATAAAATATCACATTACAAATTCAGTCAGTGATATTTAATTTGAAACACCAGGATATGTACTCAGTGATATTTAATTTGAAATACTAGTAAATGCAGCCAGTCATATTTAATTAATAAGCAGATTGCCAACTAAAAACTGTGGTACTAACTGATCTTTGTTATTAGCACTCATAATGCAGATTTTAGAAATCACAATCTACTTCTAAGTCTGTGAAGTATTTATTTATAGGTTGTTTTTTTTTTCTGCTCAGGTATGTTTCTTGTGAAGAGACTAGTAAATGTTCTTTCCTCAGATTATGTATTAGAGGAAGCTTTAACCCTTTAAATGATTCAGTGTAACTTTAATACTGTTATAGACAAAGATTCTAGTCAAAATATATACACTGTCAGGAGTTTTGTTAAATGTTTCTTGATTCTAATTCTGATTCACCTGACATTTAGATATTAATCCTATTATTAGATATTTTACTGTTTTACTTTACTTAATATGTTTAACCTTTTAATACTTACTAATCATGAAATAAATAAAACTTATGTTTTAGGTGCTAAAGATACCGATTACCCAGTAGATGAGTCACTAACAAATTTTGGAAGTGATAAAAAACTAAGTGAAAATGAAGAACAAGGATTTACTGTTTTCAAATGTATGGGTGTTTCAAGTTTGTCATCTTCACCTGAAGGATCTATGAAAGGTAAGTTAATAAACTTTGAAATGACCAATATTAATACTGGAACTTTATTTATGGTTTTGGTCATGCTGCTTGTTTAGTCTGACGATAATTCCAGCCTTTTACTTTCAGCAGTTAGTAGTTTATGGTGACAACTTCTTCCTGTTATTACTCATCCAATATTTTATGGTGACAACTTCTTCCTGTTATTACTCATCCAATATTTTATGGTGACAACTTCTTCCTGTTATTACTCATCCAATATTTTATGGTGACAACTTCTTCCTGTTATTACTCAACCAATATTTTATGGTGACAACTTCTTCCTGTTATTACTCAACCAATATTTTATGGTGACAACTTCTTCCTTTTATAACTCATCCAGTCTTTTATGATGGCAGCTTTTCTGTGTTAAGTGCTATTTTCAGATTAATTGTACTTTTGGCTATGAAAGTATCTATTGCATTATTCATTTATATTTAATATGTTAATCACATTTGCTTTCTGAGAGGAGGAGGTTATTATAATCAGGTCTGTGTGTTTGTGTGATTGTGTTTCTGCATGCATATCTAAGACTAATTCACTAATGTATGTGGGAAGTTAATATGGGACAATTCTCTTGACATTTGGATCTGAGAAGAATTTTATCATTTTTTAAAAGTTAAATTTCATATTATCCAATATAAATGTGCAAAACCTCAAAAAGGAACATTGGGCAAGGTCGTACCATTTCTGATTGCTCTTGTTATAGTAATTATCATTAGTGGTCATTACAATTTTGTTGATTATGAAAGTTTATAATGATAATTTTAAGATATTGCTCTTAAACTTAAAAATAACAAATTTGAAGCTCAAATTTATGTTAATTATTAAGAAACTTTTATTTTAATCTATAGATGAAAGAATACTTGTAGTTAACTTTATTACTTTATATTTATCTTAAAATAATTTTTCATTTTGTGTAAAACATTAGTGACTAGTCTCTTGTTAATAAAATCATACTTTTTCTTGTATCTTGTTTTATAATCACAGTGTCTTCATTAATACACTGTTTTAAAGTTTTTGAAATGTTAGTAACTATTATTTCAGTGTTATTCTTGTTAACTCTTTTACCATAAGCATTCTTTTGTGCACTAGTGACAAGGTTTTAATGAGTTACATTCAATATTTAATTAAATGACTTTCTTATTATGGTGTGTCAATATACATAGCTTTAAAATGTAGCTAATTTTAATAGTTTATAAGTCTTAAGTTCTGAAGGCTAAGGCATTATAAAAAAAATCCTGAATTTTTTTCTCATATGAGAATTGACATTTTGTCTTTATTCATTCCCTCTTTAATTTATCTACCACCCCTATGAAAAGTATGTAAAATTTCTCATTATAATCTTGTCATCACTCAAGCAAAACATAATTTGTATAGTCTTCAATCTTATTTGGTTATTGAGCCATAAAATAGAAAATTAGACACATTCTTGCTATTCCCATGTTTCACGTTCTCTTTTACAGAAATTACCAGTAGTGTTTTCTGACATTCAATACCATAATGTATGTTACATATGAAAAAATTCAGGTTTTTACTCTGTTAAATGACATTACAGAGAATTTTTAGTTTCACTTTCAGTTCAAATTCTATTGGGAAGCACATTGAGAAACTTAGATGAATTTCTAATAGCTGTTGTCCTATAGTTTGAAAACCAAAAAACGTTGTGATAGTTTTGAGACATTCTGCTTTTTGCATGCTATTATTCTGTGTTTTTCAGATCATTATTTAATTACATAAAAAATATTAAGTGCAGTAGTTTTACTAGTATAAAAAAGTAAGGTTAAGTGTAACTGACAATCAATCACAAAAGATAAAACAGAAGGCCTGAGAAAGTACTTTATTGTTTTTATGTGTATTCTGTATTTATTATTATAGAAGTAATGAAAATATAAAAATTTAGGTTAGCTAAAGGGTCAGATTAGGTAAATTAAATAAAAATAATCTAATAAAAAAAATTATGAGGTACACTCACAAGTAGCTCATAGTGACATAATTTGATAAAGTAATATGAGCTGCAGGTTCAACAAGTTAAAGCTTGTAATAGTATGAAAAATAGACATGGTTCAAATGGCAGTGAAAGAATAAAAATGTAAGTATACATAAATATATATGGTTATGAATTTAAAAACAAATAGAATTTCTTGTAACAACTTGTAACTATTCTGGAAAGAAAAGGGGTAATTTAGATTTATTTCAATTTTGTGTTTTTTGGTGGTTATGAAGTTGGTTGAATTGATTAACCTTGTATGAAAATATCAGATAAGATGTAATGTTTTACTGAAAAAAAAAAGAAATTTATTTAGAAAGTTAAGAGATGATGCAAGTGAATTTTGGAAATTTTGAGATAAATGTGGAAATCATTTTGCACCTGGACTGGTAACGAAAAAGAAAAGACTATACACATTCATGGAAAAATCTTTAGTTAAGATACTTAATTTAAAAAAAATTTTGTGTTCAAAATACTTGTAATGATCACTAAACGTTTGCCAAACTTTGAACATTCACTTACTGTAATTATAGTTATGGTTAGAAAACTGTAACATACTAAATAGTCATGAGTCCATTCAAATAAACTGAATTAATTTTAAAATAGTTAAGTGATGATAGACCTTTACCACTGCTTTCCATTCTTATACTTTAAATTATATATTACTTGTCTATATGATGTTGTTAAACAGTTGCTGCTAAAAGAAAGTAAAAATTTAGGGTTAGGATACTTTTTTCTGGGTAATTTAAATCATAAGATAAATTAAAAATTACCATGTTTGAATAATCTAAATATTTCATTTTTAAATTTTTATCATTTGTACAGTTATCCAATTAATAAGATGATGGTAATCTATTTGGTAATATATTTGGCTAATTTGCTTTTCCAGTAATGATGAGCTATATTGACATTATTTTTTTGTGTTCACTCATCAATTTTAAACTTTTTATTTTGTTTCAAATTTCAATAATTTTGTCTTAATTTTTTTATATATTCTCTACAATTTAAGTATGATGATACTTGTTTTGAACTGTTTAAAAATCTAATTCCTACTTATTATTGTAATTTTTCAGTATTCATAAATTTTGACACTGTGATGATTATACATCTTTACAATTATGGTGACAGTTGACTGGGTTTTTATAAAAATCTAAAGCTTCTGATAAACATTAATATAAATATGTACACTGTCTGTATTTTGTGCTTTTATCCAACCATGAGCATTTTCTGAAAATGGCATTACCTGGGTTGTAGTTTGAAAATTGTAATTTTACAGTGGGAGTAATTGGTGCCAAATGGTCTGCTTTCATTCTGATATTAACAAAATTGACTAATTAAAATTAAGAAAGACTGGAGAGAAGGACATCAAAATGTAAATGAAGGAAAACAATTGTAGCAGCCGAGGCCCAAACTTAGCTGCTTGAAATAAGCCTTTCTTTGCCTAATTCTGTTAGGTTGTTGTTATCAATGTAATCAGGCTTATCTTGATTGAAATATTCTAACATTTACCAGTGCCTGAGAAACATAAACTGTTTTATAAAATTAAAGTTTCATACCTTAAGAAAAGAAAAGAAAAATTATAAGTTTATTTTTAGTTCTCATTCAATAAATCTTGAAATTATAATTCATCAAAATATAAATAGAATATTAGCCTCTCTTACATACATACACAATAACTTAGACACACATAACTACTTCCTTCCTTTTAAATTATAAGCCACTGCAAACACAATTTACACAAAACAAGAAAAGAAATAAGATGTTAACTTATTAGGCCTAATCTCAATCATCAGGTGTACGTTATTTCTGGTTTGCCAAGAAGTTTAATAAAAAAAGAATGCTAATACTTATACTTTCATAGCAAGCAAATTTCCACTTTTCTGTTCATTTAAAATGGCAAGAATGCATCATTTTGTAGACTTTGCATTTTTATTTAAACCATTATGCTGAATAAATAAAATTTTAAGATGTAAAGATTGAATATCAGTTTATCAAAGATGTAATATATCAGTATAGGTGTCTTAAATGTAATATAGGTTGTATAATTTCTACCACTATGAAAAATGCATATATTAGCATGTGACTTTGAGACTTGTCTTATCTTCAGGTATTGAGAAACATGCTATACAACTGTTAATGGTCATATAAACAGAGGAAACATTAAAATCTTGTCCAGGGGTGATAATAATTGTGGGCTAAGAATACTGTATGTATTTTACCTGACCTGTTAATGTTATCTTCCAGTCGTATAATCCTCTTTATTATCAAATACTTCTTCACAAACCTTGATAAATGATACCTTGCTCTTATTTTTCTTTTTTTCATCATTCTAATATTTCCAACTGTTTTGTGCTCTTAGGTGATGGGGAACATGACAAGGAAACTGTTGACCAAGGAGTTGAAGGTGTTTAATCTTTCATATGCTACTGCTTGTTCTATGTTGTAATGGCTGGATGGTGCTATAAAATGTCTTACCAAGAAACTGAAGATGTTTAGTCTTTCTTTTGTTGCTGCTTGTTTTATGTTGTAATGGCTGAAAGGTTTTAATAAATGTCTCACTAAGGAATTGAAGATGTTTAGTTTTTCTTTTGTTACTGCTTGTTCTATGTTGTGATGGCTGGATGGTTTTATTACATGTCTTACCAAGGAGTTGAAGGAGTTTTCTGTCATATTCCATATTACATTTAGTGGTGACTTAATGGTCTATCAAACATCTTTCAGAGAAATTTAAAAAGCTATCCAGTTTTTAGTTCCCCTTTATTTTGTTTCTTCCATGTTGTGATGTATAACAAGTTTATAAAATATCTTAAGATATTGCAGATATTTGGTTTTTCTTGCTGCATGTTGCATTTTTTCATGTCATGATAGCTGACTGGCTTATAAGATTTGTTATTAAGGAATTGAATAAATTGTTTAAATTTATGTTAATATCTGCATGTTGCTTGTTTCATGTTGTGATGGCTGATTAGTTTATATACCATTATCAAAGATGTCTTGCTGTATGTTGATTCTATCATCTAGCAACAAAAGGATTGTTTATGTAGTGGCCTGCTAAATAATTAAAAGTATTCATTAATTTCTTGCTGCATGTTGTTTGTTGCCTCTTATTACAGCTGACTGATTTATTTGTAACATCGTCTTGCAAAAGTATAGTAGGAAAATATGTTTAAAAAGGAATCTTATCCATAAAATAATTGTTTAATATAATAATAAGTTTGTAATTAGAAAGTTAGTTTTATTTAAATATAAAATATTTTAGGTTCTTACATTAATGTTCATGTATTTATTTTAAATCATATGCAGCCAAAAATAGTGTTATTACAGAGAAGAATGATGACCAGAAACTCTGGAAAATAATAACAGAGTCTGAGTTGATAAAAGAGGAGGAATGTGTGGTAACACCAGATAAGACAATAGACTTGGATAACTTGGAAGAGATAAGCAGTGCTTTACCAACTGTGTGGTTAGGATCCCAACGAGGAAGGTAAGTTCTACACACACACACACACAATTATCTTGCTATTCTGTATTACAAGTCCTACAAACACAGTATTTTATCTTTTTACTGTGTATTACAAGTCCTACAGAGAGAAAGTAATTTATATTGTTAGTGTGTATTACAAGTACTATAAGCTCAAAGTATTTTATCTTGTTACTATATGTTACAAGTCCTACAGACACAAAGTATTTTATCTTTTTACTGTGTATTGCAAGTCCTACAAACACAAAGTATTTTATCTTGTTACTGTGTATTACAGTTATTAGGTGATTCCTACTGAAGTATGTAGGTCTTACACTTATTATATGGGTTAGGTGATTCCTACTGAAGTATGTAGGTCTTACACTTATTATATGGGTTAGGTGATTCCTACTGAAGTAGGTAGGTCTTACACTTCTTGTTGTATGGGTTAGGTAGTTCCTACTGTCATATGTAGGTCTTACACCTCTTGTTATATGGATTAGGTGTATCCTACTGAAGTAGTAGATTTTACACCTCTTGTTATATGGATTAGGTGATTCCTACTAAAGTAGGTAGGAGTTACAACTCTGTTATTAGGTGTATGTTACAATTTTGATACACATGTTTTTCTATACCATTAGCTCAGCTACTGCATGTATTAGGCTTTAGACAGGTTATATAAATTTCTTTACATTTACTTCAGTATAAGGATGCAGATAAATCCTACATTATTGACCCTGTAACAAATGGTGTGACAGATAGATCCTGGATCAGATAAAAGATGGTGTAATCCATGTTCATCGGTCTTTGATGAAGAATGTAGTTTTAGAAGTTCAGTGTAGTGTGTTTACCTATGATGTGCCTCAAGTTCAATAGGTGGAACTACTTGTGTTCTCTTTTATTAACTTTTGGGCCTGGTCTCATCTAGTTGTTAGGGCACTTGACTTATAATTTGAGGGTCCTAAGTTGGAATCCTCGTGGTTGAACATGCTCATCATATATATCTAAATGAGCAAATCATCTGGATGTAAAAAATTTTGGTCTACAAAGATTTAGACTAATCTTATACTAGGTGGGATTAAGGTTGTAAGAGTAAATGTTAATTTTATTACACTGAAACAACAAACACAAATAAAATAATTTGTTAAATCAGGTCTGTTTGATCTTAAGCAAATATGTTTGACTTATAGCTGAAAGTGGTGACTTGAGATAATGAACATCAATCACATTGAAATACAGAACAATAATGTTGAAATTCTGTGTAATGTTTATAAAGTGTCTGACAACAGAATGATGGTAGATTTTTGCAGTCTAGAAAATGAGAAAGTATTTAATGAAATTCTTAGACATTTACTGAACTGGATACAATTTAATAGGTTAAGTTTAATTTGGTTTCATTCTATGTTCCAACTGTGAGGTAACCATTGTTAAAGTTTTGAAGTTAAATACATACTAGATTGTTTTTAGTTGTTGTCTATTTTTTAATTCAGTAAGGATAATAAATTATACATCATCGTTTTTTATGTGGTCCAGGATATCATTCAGTAAGGATAATTGATTCTACACTGTTGTTTAGATGTGGTCAAGAATATCATACAATAAGGATAATTGATTCTACACTATTGTTTTAGATATGTTGCAGGATATCATACAGCAAAGACAATAGATACTACATTATTGTTTTAACTCTAGTCCAACTCTTCATTTAGCAAATATTCTACATCAGTGGAGAAGGTAGATTATTATAGTATTTTTATTTGTGAATGTTTAATATATTTGGTTACTTTCTCTTATTGTTTGTTGTTAATTATACAGATGTTTTGTTTCTTTCTTGTAGGATCTACTTGCATTCTGCAGTAGCTCATTGGAGACGTTGTTTACACTCCATAAGGCTAAATGACTCAGTGCTCAGTATTGTGTAGGTAAACTCTTATAAAATAATTATAAGGCAGTGTTTACACTCCATGAGGCTCACTGTCTCTTTATATTAAAGTTGTGTAGGTAAACTATTTTTAATGATTATAAGGCAGTGTTTACTGTCTGTAATGCTCAATGACTAAGTTATCAGTATTGTATAGGTAATCTATGTTTAATCATTATAAAGGCCTTTATAAGGCTGAATGACTAAGTCATCAGTATTGTTTAGGTAGAGTCATTGTTTGATTATTATAAGGCAGTGTTTACCCAGTATTCTGTAGGAAAAATCATTGTTTAATAATTATAAGGCAGTGTTTTCTTTGTTTAAATAAAGTCGTTTAATTATTTTAAGGCAGTGTTTACTTGATAATGCTTAGCTAAAGTAATTGTTTAGTGATTATAAGCTGGATTGCACCTTTTAAGTAGTAAGTTCAAACCTACATATCAAATTCCTTAGATGAAGCTACCTTGACTGCATTGTTGCTGTTGTTTATGACTGAATGTGAAATTGCATATCAAATTTGAAAAACTTAGCAAAAATATATATTCACTTATAATTCTATTTCAGTTATATATTTACTTAAAATATTTAAGAATTCATTCTACGTTATAATGTAACATTTATTTATAATGAAATGTTCTACTTGTGTTAACTTGTATTATGTATAAACAATGTATTTATTTATTTCTATTAGAATCTTTCTGCTCTTCTGAAAATATAAATTTGTTTGCTGAGAAGCTATCATTATATGAAGTTTCATGATCCATGTCTTGTTTTCCAATTCATTTTCCTGCTCTTTATTCTATGATATCACAACATGTGGTTTGAACAATTACTAATCAATCTCAGTCTCAGTTATGTAAGTAATTAGAACCAACAGTTCAAAATGATAAAATAGAAGAGATACTAGTCTGTCTGTCTGACAAATAAATGTAAAACATGCATCATTAAAAAGTGTACAAAGATGCATTCAAACCAGTGTCAGACTGGATGAAAACCTGCTGGTGATCTTCCCAACAAATTCTGTCTGAATGACCAGCTTATAAGTGCTCTCAGTTAATATATGTGGAATTGCAGATGTGAGAGATTATATGAATTGGATAAAAAATTGGTTTTCATTTATATTCTAATAACATATATTACAGAAATAATTTGGGCTCAGCAATTTTTCTAACTAAATAAGTAAAGATTGGTGGTAAATGTCTTGGTGAAGCCACATAAAACAGTAGCATAAGGGTCATGAGATGTGTCTCATGAGCTAATGTAATAGTGAGCTTCTGTTTGTTCTACCCAAATACATCATTCATCTACTGAAAGTCGAGTCGCAAAGGTGGATCACCATGGTTATCAGCATATAGACATTTATATGAACTTTTTATTATTTTCCATATTGGACATTTTATTATTTTACATATTGAACCTTTATTATTTTCCATGTTGAACATTTTATTATGTTTCAGTCAGAAGTTTTTATTGTTTTTTTTCATACTGTTATTTGTGATATACTAACTTTTAAAGAATGATTCTCAGTTTGGTCTCAACTATTTCACCACTATTTTCACAGAAGCCTGAATGGAACAAGCCCAAACGAACATCTCAAACTATTGACTGTTTTTTTTAACACTTACAAGGAGAGTAGAAAGTCTGTTTTCTCTTTGGAATTTGTTTTTTGATAGCAATGATCAAACACATGTCACATGGTTCTGCACACTGACACACATCTAATTCAATATCTCATTTTCTTGAAAGGAGAATAATTAACATACATAATGATTCATACAGTACTTAAAGCCAGGATTGCCCTGGCTTTTTCCATTGAGTGTTACTTATCAGGAGAGATTCTGTGTAATATGGACTTATTCTGGGCTGTATATTGTGTAATTTATGAGGTAAGTACATTATCCATCATTCAAACTCCTAAATGTTTGTTATCATAAAATTCATGAGTTAAAGTAAAATACAACTAAAATACAAATTTATTTGTCCAGCCACACTAGAGGGAGAGTATTCGTAGCACTTGCTGATGGAACTGTGGCAGTATTCCATAGATGTGAAGGTATTGTTTTCTCTTTTTACTGTTATACATTTTGGTATATTGAAAAGAAAAGTCTTTGTTTTAACACTTTATATTTCAGACAGTTTTTTAGCTAGATATTCACTTTATTAACTTTAACAATGTGAAAATGTTTGTTTTATTCCACTGAATGAAGAACATTTAAGTGTTACACTTTTTATTCTATCTAAATGTGACATGATGCTTGGGCAATGGGCAGTTATTGTTTATAGTTCTACAAAAGTAGTATTTAATCCATCTCTGTGGAAGAAGTGTATTGGATGGTCACACTTAGAAAACGTGTTATTGTATTAGCTCTCTGTTAATTTGTTTCTTCCAGAACTGAAATAATGTGTTTTATGATTTAATCTGTGTTATGAGGTAATTCATGATAAAATTTTCCCAGTCTCTTCTTTATGGTTACATATGGTACAAACACATAGTACTAAACTCTTTCACAATAATTTTGAGTCATATCATGTTAGTGTAATTTATTTGGTTTTATTACTGAATTCTTAAGTTGCTATTTATCATTGTAGAAGAAAACTTGAGTTAACTGTTAATTTGACCAACTTTATAACCACAAAGTAGTTATGAGAGTTTCCATATTATAATTTCTGACATATTTTGCACATCATCATATTTGGAATACTTTCAGTAAACATTACAATGTTTTTTGTACACAAATAACCAGCTGTTTAATTAACTACTTTTACTGAAGATATAGAGTCAATGTTGAATGCTCCAAGTACAAAGCATTTTTGATTTTAAGATAAAAAATACTTTTCTTCATCTGAAAATTTTCAAATTTAATATGTGGGACTTCTAATACCTCTAAGTAAATGAAACATTTTTTTCAATTAACCCTCTTGCTGTGGGCCACAGGTCAAAGGTCATGTCATCATATTTGTTGACTTGCATTCAAAATTTTATTGAACTACTATTTTATGACTTTATGTCAATAGGTTTGGCATCAAATTGTAAATTATAATTCAAATCTTAATATTATATATGACTTAATTTCTTAATATAAAAGTAAATATTAAAAGAACACACCTAAATATATATTTTAGTGAGTCATTTGATATGTTAAATGCATCACTGGTTAAAATTAGTTGTTTGTGATGTCAGTGTATTAAGTCTTTAGTTTTGTACAAATTAAGAACTCAAACTACCAATACTGACAAGCTAGGATGTAAAATAAGAACCTCATATCTTTTTATTTTGCTAAGATGTAGCTTATGTGTGATTCTAACATGGTGACCCCATTTAACTCTTTCCATTTAGGAAGGCCCGGCATGGTCAGGTGATTAAGGCACTTGACTCATAACTTGAGGGTTGCGGGTTCGAATCCACATCGCTCCAAACTTGTTCACCCTTTTAGCCTTTAGGGTGTTATAATGTGACAGTCAATCCCACTATTTATTGGTAAAAGAGTAGCCCAAAAGTTGGTGGTGGATGGTGATGACTAGCTGATTTACCTCTATTCTTACATTGCTAAATTAGGGATGGCTAGTACATATAGCTCTCATGTAGCTTTGTGCAAAATTTGAAAAAACAAAACAAATAAACCATATATGGAAATGGTCCCTTATATATACTTACTTCAATACATGACTTGAGAATAACTAATCAACAGCTTAGAATGTCCCCAAAGTAGTTTCTTCCACCATTTTATTCTTTGAAAAGGCTACCACGTTCTTTCAATCCAAGATTTCAATGAGGTAGGGTGTGTCTTTACTCTGCTCAAAATTTCATATTTTTTTAAAATCTGAATACATCTTAGTTACTAAGCTTAATAAATTATAGTGGAATTATGTGGTATCAGTGTAGCTATTTATGATTTTTTTTATTTAACTTTATCTATATAAATCCTTTAAAAAATGTGATTGATATCGTCCACATGTGAAGTTTTGAAAGACTTAGCAACATATGTCTAGCAGCAATCAAGTTCAAAGGTCATAGTGAGAAGAGAATTATTTACTTCTTGATTTATTCTTGATGACAAGAAACCCACTTAAAATAAAAATATATCTGAGAACAGCCGGTATGGGTATTAACACTTTTACTAATAAAGCAGAGAACAATGTTTCAACCTGAAGATAACCTAAGAAGATTGAAATGTTGTTCCCTGTTTTATTAGTAAGTGTTAATACTCATACCAGTCATTCTGAGATACATTCTTCATTTATTGTTCTATATTTAAAACAAAATAAGTTATATATAATAACTTATAATATAATAATAATAATAATATATGTTCATATATAGCATTATGAGACTTAAGCTACTTAGACTAAACATTTGTATTTTCATGTTATAATATCTAGTCATTTTGGTATGAAAAAAGCATAATTTATACTTATTTCCTAATTTTTCTTTGATGGTTACAAGGTTGTTTAAGTGATGGATTCCACATAGTTAGAGTACAGAAAGTAACAAAATATAAAGTCTTGTCGGAAACCAACATTTGAAATGTAGTTAGCATATTTTAGAGATTACTCAAATCATATTTAAGATTTTGGGGTAAAGAATAGTTTATCATATTTTTTAATCATAACATGAAATTACTTTGGACTCAGACTAGTAATAAAAAAGACTATTTTCAGAAACAAATCTTTGGTAAAAATATTTCATTAAAAAATCTGATTTTTTGTATACAAAATACTTGTAATCTTTACTAGAAGTCTTCAAAATTTCATGAAGATATGCTGTATCAGAAGTAATAGTGTAAGTACTTGACGTTTACAAATGTTAGAAACAAATTTGTATATTATACCAAACCTGTAGTGAAAGGGTTAAACTTTTTTCTATAATTTTCTCTACCATAACTTTATGTGGACACTATTGATCTGACCAAACTTGTAGCCATCATAAAAAAGAGAAACAAAATAAATATAAATTATCCTTTTTTATTTCTAGAATGACTTCAAATTGTAATAAAAAGCTACATTTGTTTATCATAAATAGCCTAAAGCTTGTAACAGTATAAATATGTTTATACTTAGTTTTATTGATTTATTGCCCTTTGACCCATATCTTAACTAATAATCTTGCCATGTAAGTGAAGGTGTATCCTGTGTTATATAACATAACCTGTTTCAGAGCATACCTTATGAATAATTATTTTTATAATTTTTCATTATCCTACCTAATCTAGCTGAACAAATTTTTAACTTTCACATTGTAGTTACATTTGGAACAATAAATAAAAAAAGGTTGTACTTTGCTTGATCTTACTTTTCTTACTGTTGCTTGCTGATTAAATTTAAGCCTACTTTTTGTATAATAATGCTACTAGTACACTAAATAATTATTAGTTTTTTTAAGTAATGCACTTGAGAACACAAAGTAATAATGAACACAAAGCAACCAATGCCCTTTAACAATTAGAATTTAACTGACTTTCTAAGTAAGACAAGAAGAGCTAAATTAACTTACATTGATGCTTGATCTGAAAGCAGTATAGCATTATATGTTGTGCAGTAGATTTGACCTTTGTCTTTCTATTGGTTTTAAGTTATATAGTATAAAATGTCAGACAGAAAGGAAGGTGTGCAAGAGATGATGAGGCAGAGGGATGTGACAAATGTGTCTGATTAAGAATGTGTGTAATAGATAATGAGACAATTATGTGTCAAGTGTGTCTGATTAAAAAGGTCTGTTAGAGATGGTGAGACAGAGTTATGTGTCAAGTGTGTCTGATTAAAAAGGTGTGTAAGAGATGATGAGACAGAGTTATGTGGCAAATGTGTCTGATTAAGAATGTGTGTAAGAGATGATGAGACAGAGTTATGTGGTAAATGTGCCTGATTAAGAATGTGTGTAAGAGATGATGAAACAGAATTATGTGTCAAATGTGTCTGACTAAGAAGGTGTGTAAGAGATGATGAGACCGAGGGATTTGGCAGATGTGTCTGATTAACTGTTTACAACCATAATACTGAAGGCTATAAATATTAGGCTTTCCTGTAGTAATATCTATATAATAAGAGTAATTTACATTAAATTCTCTATTTCAGAGAGGGAGTTTTAAATAAATTATGGAAGGGGGAAGATAAGGAGCACAAATGTCACTATTTTCATACGAAGAAAGACTGGAGATATTTAAACATATTTCCTTATAAAAGATGCCATGTTTATTTGTATACACTGATAATGCAGTAGTTTTAGTTAATGTTTGAATGTAACTAACAGGTTAATTCCAGTTCAATTGATTCTTCTTTTCAACCCTCATTTTTTAGAATAAACAAGGTCTGAAGATCTCATAACAGTGAGAAATCACTGTTGTGACCTGTAGTTCAATCATGTGAACAAATAGCTGGGTATCTGATTTATGTAATGGACAATATCTGGACAGCTATTTCTGTTGGATATTTTTTAATACATTCTAAGTGCATATATTAGTGTGAGTAGAATGTGACGGTAGAAGTTCTCATCTTAATCAAGGAGGAAAGGTATCTTTTTTTTTTCTTCTAGTTTGTAAGGTCTGTGAGCCAGTAAAAGGAAGGCAGATAATGAGGAGAAATTTGGATATGGTGTATAAAGTAGCGGGTGGATGACATTTGTTGTTTACAAGTTATATACAGGGGGTAGACAAAAAGAATGGTTTACCTTGACAATGTTGTTAATTTGTTATATCGTTTTTTGATAACAGAAATATATGTAAAACTGTTTTTAGGTCTCCTTTGGCAAGATCTGTTCAACTATGATCTCAAATCTTAGTTTTAACACTGGCTTTCATAAGTGCTCAAACTTTTCATGATTTTAGTTACATTTTCTTGTAACAAGTGTTGTGCACCTGCTGTATTTTCTTAGATCTTCTTATAACAGTTTATGTGATGAATTTATGATATTAGTAGACCCAAGTATAATATTTGTGATGAGGAGAAACCCACTTGAAGTAAAAATGTATCTTAGGATGGCTAGTATGAGTGTTAACACTTTTACTAATAAAGCAAGGAAAAGTGTTTTGACCTGAAGATGACCTGAGAAGGTTGAAACGTTGTTCTCTGCTTTGTTAATAAAAGTGTTAATATTCATACCAGCTGTCCTGAGATACAATTCCATATTAAGTATTTTCTCAGATCTGTAATTATAATATATGATAGTGTTGTTTTTTTTTCTGCAGATACACTATTACAACAGGAAACAACTATTAGTTCCTAGGATTAAAACCACACTGTGTAACTCCATATATTCTTTACCTGAACACAGTGATTGAATAGATTATACCCAACAATGAAATGGGTTATTAATCTGTTTGAAGCTTATTCTTATATTTTCCTGTTATATATCATGGCCTGACTTTAGGTACAATTTCAAAATGTTAGTCAAAATAAAGGATATTATTAAAATATTGATATATCAAAGTAATTAATTCCTGCTTAGTCTTAATTAGCCATATTTTATATTTCTTTTCCTAGATGGTCAGTGGGACTTGATCAACTACCACATAGTAGACTTGGGTCATCCTCATCAGTCAATTAGATGCTTATCTGTTGTAGATGATCATTTGTGGTGTGGTCACCGGAATCGAGTTCAAGTTATAGATGCTAAGACTTTAACCCTGACTGTGAGTATGAATTGATTCAACAGTAAAACTTTAAACCTAACAGTTACTACTAACTGATTTAACAGCAAACCTTTAAATCTGACAATTTTTACCAACTAATTTAACAGCAAACCTATAAACCCGACAGTTATTAGTAACTGATTTAACAGCAAACCTTTAAACCTGACAGTTTTTACTAACTAATTTAACAGCAAACCTTTAAACCTGACAGTTTTTACTAACTAATTTAACAGCAAACCTTTAAACCTGACAGTTTTTACCAACTAATTTAACAGCAAACCTTTAAACCCGACAGTTATTAGTAACTGATTTAACAGCAAACCTTTAAACCTGACAGTTATTAGTAACTGATTTAACAGCAAACCTTTAAACCTGACAGTTATTAGTAACTGATTTAACAGCAAACCTTTAAACCCGACAGTTATTAGTAACTGTTTTAACAGCAAACCTTTAAACCCGACAGATATTTGTAACTGATTTAACAGCAAGCGTTTAAACCCGACAGATTTAACAGTAAACGTTTAAACCTGACAGTTTTTACCAACTGATTTAACAGCAAACCCTTAAACCTGACTGTCAGTATGAACTGATTAAGTTCATGATAACAAATAGAATTATGGAAGATTTAGTATTAAAATTATACCTCAATGTATTGTTTTGCACTGTGAAAACAACCACTACATAAGATTATTTGAATGTGATGTGTGGAAATCTGTTTTTAATATTTAAAAACTCTATGTGTGGTAAAACTAAAAACAGATGTTCTCTGCTATTAATGTAAAAAATTAAAACTCTTTGAAAATAAATTATGCTCAAATAATAAAAATGTATTAGCAAATCAAGTTAAAGACTTAAGTAGATTTGAATAGTAACCATTGATTATTTCTGTTCCTTTTAAATAACACTATGTAACAAAACTTTTAGTTTTTCTTGTTCCTGGGCAGAAAGTGTTATTTCCCAATTGCTTTTGCTTAAAGTAAACTTTGCTTTTGTGACCTAGGAGCATTTAATGAAAACATGATGGGAGACTATATTTGGGGGCTGATACTTGAAAATGATTTACATTACAGTTGCAAATCTCAAAAACTACTCACTTCTAAACATTTTTGTTCATTCTTGTATAACTTTAGTATAATTACATGTAAATCTTGATTCATATGTTGTTTTATTCAGACCTTATGTAAATGCAAATGTGCAAATTTGCATGTTTTTACATAGAAAATAGGTTAATTTCTAAATTTCATTATCCAGGTCTCAAAAGTAAAGTTTGAAGGGAATGATAGCTATTTTTTGTACTTTTACAACATAAGCAATTAAGAAACAACATACTATCCAGGAACAAAATTTGTCTTACATTGTGTTATGTTTCTATTTTTATTAAAGCTTTTGATGAATATATTAGTAAATATTTTGGTTTTTTTGTTTGACAAGAAATGTTTGTTGCTTTACAGAAAATATTTGATGCACATCCAAGAAAAGAAAGCCAAGTTCGACAAATGGTACGAGTAGGGGATGGAGTGTGGATTGCCATACGGTTGGACAGCACTCTCCGGTTATATGATGCTCAAACATATGCTCATCTACAAGATGTTGATGTTGAACCCTACGTCAGCAAAATGTTGGGTGAGTGTGTCTTAAGTTTCATATAAAACAACTATAAGTCATTTTTATTGTCTTTCAGTCATTCTGATAACAAAAGAAAACTCAATAACATGATAGGTTAAGTGCAGATTCAGATAAATATTCACTAAGTAGATTAGTTCTGTAATATAAAAACTAAATAGTATTTTAGGATAGGTGAAGATTCAGATAAAACCTTGACAGGTCGACTAGATCTGTAATATAAAAATTAAATAATATGATAGGATATGTGAAGATTCATATAAAACACTGACAGGTAGACTTGATCTGTAATACAGAAAGTAAATAATATGATAGGATAGGTGAAGATTTAGATAAAACGTATAATAGGTAGACTATATCTATAATATTGAAATTAAATAACATGATAGGATAGGTGAAGATTCATATAAAACATTGATAGGTAGACGAGATCTATAATATAGAAATTAAATAATATGATAGGATAGGTGAAGATTTAGGTTAAACACTGACAGGTGGACGAGATCTATAACATAGAAATTAAATAATGTGGTAGGCTATGTGAAGATTTAGGTTAAACATTTGCAAGGTACATTACAATAATAAATGCAATTTACATAAAAGTTATTAAAAATTATTTACATAAAATATGTAATATTACATTAGTATTGTTTGTTGAATCTTACACAGAGCTGTTTGAAAATTATCTGTACTAGATATCTGTAATTTTGAAGTGATAGATTAGAGGAAAGGCAGCTAATCAACAGATGCTACTTCCAACTCAGCTTCCCTAATTGAAAAGTGGGATTTGACTCTTACTCCTATAATATATCTATGTCCATAAAGTATGGAGTTTGTTTTTTTTAGGACATATATCAAAGTGTACACGCTAATTACACAGACTTGCTTATTTCCTAGTTTCACATAAAATGTATTAAAAGTCATATCACATCAAGTTTGGTAAGAGAATTATTTATAATTTGTAAGGTTATGCACATTAAGATATTCTTTTGTTCCATAAGTCTATTTCTTATCTTTTTTTTCTTTTGCTTACCGACAGGTGCAGGAAAACTAGGCTTTTCTCTTGTACGGATAACAGCATTACTTGCTTCCTGTAATCGACTCTGGCTTGGAACAGGAAATGGAGTCATCATTTCAATACCTCTCTCATCAAGTAAAATATTCCTATTATGAATGATTTTTTATCTCATTCACTACACTAGGAGATCTTATTTTATCTACTGTTTTCACAAGGACTAATTTTGTTTACTGTTATTGTAAGGCCTGATTTTATCTACTGTTATTGCAAGGTCTAATTAATTTTTATCTACTTTAAATATGACATAATTTTATTTACCTTTATCATGATGTCTAATTTAAGATATTTTTAATGTAATTTTACCTTTAAACTTTATTTAGAGGTATAAATTTCTTTCATCCACAAATATCCAGAAAACTTACCTTCTGTAACCAAATTATTTGACATTTCTTATTTATTAAATATGTCCAAAAAGAGGTTTTTGTGTTTTATAGTGTTTTATTATGCACTTTGTAAATAGATAGTGCTTTGTTATCCAACATATCACCAGACATTGTTTTGTTATTTAGCATATCACTAGACAGTATTTTGTTATCCATTTGTTCTTGTGGTGAAACTGTTTCTGTATTATACAGTGCTTGTGAAGAATACAGTGTAATAAATAGTATTCAATGAACTGTATAAAAGTATATACAGTTTTCTTGTTCATTTCTCTATAAGAAAGAGCATGCATTCTACTAAAATAAGTGATTGTATAATTAGAAGATTATTGCATAGAATTATAATATCTGGTATGAAAATACTGTAAATTTTTTTGCTTTTGATAAACTTTTATATAAGGCTACATGGTGATATATTTCTCTTTCAAAATATCCAGGTTTTGCAAAAACCTGCAGTGATGACAGAGAAAGTAGCAAGGATGTTGCTACATCTTTGAAGTTTATTCCTTATTGCTCAATGGTCCAGGCACAGTTGTCATTTCACGGACACCAGGATGTGGTTAAATTTTTTGTTAGTGTACCAGGTGAGATAGTGTTTGCTAGCATGGTTTCTTAATAGAAGCTGCTAGTGCATATGTTTAGATATACAGTGCTGTTTTTTAATTTATTTGTTATTCTGGCATAATATTAAAAATACAGAAACAAATAAGATAATGTTATAGAGTAAATATATTATTTGATTTAGTGATATCATAAAATGTTCAACACATATAATTAATCAAAGTGTTGTATAAATGTATCTCAAGACAGCTGGTATGGGTATTTAAACTTTTATTAAAATAAAGTAGGGAACAACGTTTAGACCTTCTTAGGTCAACTTCAGGTTAACAAAGAGAGAGTTTGCAACTGACCAATTGCTGGGCACATGTCTTAGGGATGAGAGTGTAAACATATATGGGATTGTAGGTGGCATTATTAATTAGTATAAGTATATTGTTCCTTTATATTGGTTTAATTTTGGTTTTAGTTGCTGTATAAGTAAGGCTTCTTTGATTTTACTTTTGTTTGTATTTGTTTCCCTACTTAATATCTGGGTGTTTTCTATGGTTATGTTTTGTTTATTAGATTTTCGTGTTCAAAAACATGTGAAGGTGTTTTTTTTGTGTTCTTTGAATGTTGTTTCCATTTTTCTGTCTGTTTCTCTAATACAGAAGTCATGGCAGTTGTTGGTGTTGTGTTTGTCAGTGTAGTTTTTACATAGTATGAACTTTAGTTTTGTATCTGGTTTTTGAATAAATTTGGTGTCTACTGGAATGTTGTGTTTTTTTTTATCAGCTTTTCTTTTTTTCCAAATGTTGGTTATTTTGTTCACTGATGTTGGGAACATATGGTATGCAGCAGTATAAGGTTTTATAGTATAGTTTTGTTGTATCTTGGGATTTATTATTGTTTGTTTGTTGTTGATCCAGGTGTATGCTTATAAATTTTTCAACAGCTTTTGGAGAAATTTGTTGATGTTGATGAAGCGTTATTTTATTTTGTTGATTTCATCATTAATTTTATCGAGTGAGCATAGTTTTGTGACTGTGTTTATTTGGTTTTTTAATATGTTGTTTTGGTTTTGTTTCATGTGCTGAATCCCAAGGAATGTATAATCCAGTATGGGTGATTTTTCTGTGGATTTCTATTTTGAATTGTGTATGAATTCTAGTGCTCTTGAGGTGAAGAAATGCTATTTGTTAGTTTTTTCCTGTTCACAAGTGAACTTAATGTTGGGATGTATCCCAACATGACTGAAAAAACTAAATGTGTTCTGTAGATGTGAATTCAGCAATTGTATCATCAACACACCTGTACCAGTATAGTGGTGGATATAAGGCTGAATTGATCACTTGTGATTCAATTTGCGTCATAAAAATGTTAGCTAGAAATGGTGACATGGGATTCCCCAAACTTAGGTAGTTGTAGGTAGTTTTGGTGATTGAACATAAAGTTAGTTTTGGTAAAACTCAAATAGAATCCCTTATAACCTGAGCATTTTCAAAAAGGTGAACCTTTCTTCTTCAGGGGCAATCTGGGAATGCCCAGTATAATTGAAAGAATGATATATAAAGATTTAGTTTTGTAACATCATAGAGGTCTTCGGACTTTCTGGGAATTGTTTATTTATCTGTGTTGTAAGCATCTTATTTCCAGTGCTATGTAGCTGATGGTGATAATGTATATGAAAAGGTGTTGGTGGTATTTTAACTTTGGAACAGGTATAATGTGTGTGTTGTTAAGAACTGTGCTTAGGTGTTTAAGTAAAGATAAAAACAGGAAAAAGTAATTATTTCATGAAAAAATAAGTGACAGAGATGAAACTAATGACTGGAGATCACTAATTCCTGGATCTAGATTAATTCCAAAAGATTGAACAGTGTTTAGTTCAATCCCCTATGCATCTTTTATTTCTCTATCTGCTTTAGTTTTGAATCCTGTTTCAATGCCAGTGAGAATAACATTGTTAATGGGATGATCATGTTGGTTGAACTGTTGAGCAACAGGGAGATCTTTTTCGGTATTATTAGGGGATTTGTGACTGTTAATATGTTGTGAGAGTTGTTTGTGTGTGTCCTATATACTGATAATTGCAGTTTTTACACTGTATAAGAAAAATGGTGTTTTTTGTTTCACAAGTGATTTCTTTAGATATTTTAAAATTTCAGTGATTGTGCTTGTCAGAAAATGAATCAGTGGTGTTTATGAAGTTGCAGGTTTGTCAACGGTCTTTATTGCATGGATGACAACCATTTTGGGGTGGGTGTAATTTATTTTTGTGTGAACAAGGAAATTAAGACTTGGCAAATTTTTTTACAACAAATCTCACCCAACTGATAATCAACATACACCTAACTTTAAAGAAAAGTCTTAATGGACACCTCCACCAAACACAGAACCACTTCTAGAAAGTTATATCAAAGCTGGAAAAAATGGCATAATACAGACCTTGAAATCTTCCAAGCATTAACCGAAGTGAAAGAAATGCCTCAAACAATCTTAAATCAAATAACAATGTCACAGTAAAGTCAGCAGACAAGGGTGAAACCATTGTAATCTTTGATAAAGATGACTATATTATAGAAGTTAACTGCCAATTAGAAGACATTAATTTCTATAAACAAAATGTCACACGATCCTACAACTCAGTTATTAAAACCATAACTGATAAACTTAAAGACCTCAAAGACAATAAAATCAACAAAGAAACCTTCCAGTATTTGATAGTTAAACAAGCTTCTCCAGGTGAATTTTATCTCTTACCCAAAATATACAAACCAAACAATCCTGGTCAACCCATAATTTCTAATAAAAACATGGCTACTGAAAAGCTGTCTGCTTTGGTTGACCAACACAAAATGTATTCCCTGTACCCTCCCCTCTTGCATAAAGAATACTACCCACTTTCTCAACATCATGGAAGATATTAATACTGACAGACAGTTACCACCAAATAACCTTCTTTGCACAATGGATGTTTTTTCCCTTTTCACCAACATCCCACGTGATGAAGGGGTAGAAGTCCGCATTAAATATTTCTAACCCATCAGAATCTCAAACAATAACTGATCTTGCCAGCCTAGTTCTAACTGTGAACAACTTTGAACTCGTTGTAACCATTGAGTGCATTTGCACAAGACCACTGCTCAAAGATTCCCCAATTACTGGGTAGAAAATTCCTAAATGAGATTATATAAATATGCATATTAAGGCCTGCTGGCGTGGAAGGGGAAGAACTGCCCAGGGGCCTGGACGAATGCAACCTGGTTATACCATAAAGCCCACAAATCGCATAAAAGATATATCTTCATTTAATCAAAAATCGCATAGAGTTGGCTTATATACCTTGATACATTATGAATAACTGAAATGATAACTTGAGGAACAACTAATACACTGCTGGCCAAAATCTAAAGGCCAATGAACATAAAGAAAAAAATATGCATTTTGTACTGTTAGACTCAACCACTTATTTGAGTAGAGCTTCAAATGATGAAAATAAGAAAAGGTAAAATAAAAATAAACATTTTTAGCATTTAATAGGGAAAATGTGAACACAATGAAATTAGCCTAAATACTAGCTGGTCAAAAGTTTAAGACCATACTGAAATGAAGTGTTAATCGTTTAATATTTAACGAAATTTAGTCATTTGTGTTCAAGCATTAGTGTTGTCAACATCTCCCATTGACATCTCCTGTGTTACATTGGGTAAAAACATGGCAAAGGCGAAAAAGTTGACATAGTTTGAACGTTGCAGAATTGTTGAGCTGCAAAAGCAAGGTCTCTTGCAATGCGCCATTGCTGGTGAGATTGGACATAGTAAAACTGCTCTTGCAAATTTCTTAAAAGATCCTGAGGGATACGAAACAAGAATTTCAAGTGGTTGGCTCAAGAACATTTTTCCTGCATTGGGCAGGAGGATTCGACAGGTTGTTCGGCAAGACACCAGCTGATCATCGAATCAGATTAAGGCCTTTACAGATGCAGAAAGCAGCTCAAGAACAGTAAGACGTAATCTACGAGAGAAAGGCTTTAAAAACCTTAAATGTCTTGAAAGGCCACATCTCCTTCCACACCACAAAAGAGCTCCGTTAAACTTTGCTGAGAAGCACCAAAGATGGGACGTAGAAAAGTGGAAAAAGGTTTTGTTCTCTGATAAGAAAAAATTTAACCTGGATTGTCCAGATGGCTTTCAATGTTACTGACACAATAAGGATATCCCATTGGAGACATTTTCTGCATGACATAGTGGAGGAGGTTCCATCATGATCTGGGGTGCTTTCTCCTTTCATGGAGCTTCAGGTTATACAGGGGCATCAAACAGCAGCTGGCTACATTGGCATATTGGAGAGGGCATCCTTATTGCCTGAAGGCCCTTGCTTGTGTGGAAATGACTGGATCTTTCAGCAGGACAATGCTGCAATGCACAATACCTGCAGGACAAAGGACCTTTTCATGACAAATAACGTGATTCTTTTGGACCATCCAGTGTGTTTGTCCAAACTGAACCCCATTGAAAATGTTTGGGGGTGAATGGCAAGGGAAGTTTATAGAAATGGACATCAATTCCAAACAGTGCATGATCTTTGTGAAGCCATCTTCACCACTTGGAATAACATTCCAGCCAGCCTTCTGCAAACACTTGTATCAACCATGCCAAAGCAAATGTTTGAGTTATTCTCAATGACCACCATGAAACTCACTACTGACACCTCTTATTGGGCATTTCCTACCCTGTTTAGGACTTCTTTTTGGTGTGTTCTTAAACTTTTGGCCAGCTAGTATTTAGGCTAATTTCATAGTGTTCACATTTTCCTTATTAAATGCTAAAAAAGTTTTTTATTTTTATTTTCCCTTTTCTTATTGTCATCTTTCAGAGCTCTACTTAAATAAGTGGTTGAGTTTAACAATGCAAAATGCATATTTTATCTTTATGTTCATTGGCCTTAAGATTTTGGCCAGCAGTGTATATATTTGTTACATTATAGACTTAATAGATATTTGTTGTTATTTTATTAAAGTTTTTGCTTATATTGTGAGCTAAAAATGGTTGCTACTATGATTGAAAATTGGTTGTTGGTGATGATTATTGGGGGGTTTGGGTCTTGGATATAAAGTTCTAAAGCTACCTTGCAGGCTTCAGTGGTTGGGACTTCTGTGAAGAGAGAGATTGCATCAAAACTGGTCACTAAGGCTTTATGATTTACTTGGTTAAGAATAGATTCAAAATTAAAAGAGTCTTTGAAAAAGGAGCCGTCTGATGTTACATGTTTAGAAAATGCCCACACTACATATTTACCAAGGTTGTAGTTAAATGTTTCATAGGTCGCAATTATGGGTCATAGTGGACAATCTGGTTTGGGGGTTCCATTTATTTGTGGTGTTCACAAGTTTGTCTTGTGTAGGTAAAAATAAAGGTTTTCTGAAGTTGTGTTGGTTTTTCATTTGTAGTAGTAATTTGTTTACTTGGTTTTCATGTTTTTTTATTATATTTGTGTTCAGTAGTTTAAATTTGTTTGTATTTAATAAGATGTTCATTTTTTGAATGTATTCATTTGTGTTCATTATAACTATAGCATTGCCTTTATTTGCTTTTAGAATTTTGATAAAAATATATCGTTATAATAAAACTTTAACAAAAACATTATCAAATGCAGTTGTATACTATTGTTGAAATACATCAAATATCAAACTTTTGCAAAGTTGATTATTATGATACAACTTATTCAAGTGTAATACAACTAAACAATTGTTGATTGATCTAACAGTGTAATAAAGCTCTATTCATGTGTATAATAATAATAATAATACTAAATGATTGTTTATTGATCTAAGAGTGTAATAAAGCTTTATTCAAGTGTATGTAATAATACAACAACTAAACAATTGTTTGTTGATCTAACAGTATTATATACAGTGTCTGTAGTGTAGTTTCTAACAGTATACCCCTCTGTTTGGATTCCTGTATGAGGTGAGAGGACCTTCCAGGGAATGTTCTGTTCTTTCAGTTTACTTCTGGGATCTAAACATCCACTCACATGTTTGCTCTGCATGGCGACCCATGAAGGGGAAGAGAGGATCCTGTTGGTTGAGGGGTCCAACTTTAAACACCACTTTGGCCTTGAATTCCTGTACACAGGTGGCTTTGGAGTGGCCCCCATTGGGTGAATCAGCTGGTTAACTTAGGCTAGGGTCAAACAAGTACCAATGTTGGGTATTCTCAACAGGTGTTGTGAACATTGTATCTGATATTGGTGTTTGGATATAGTGCTCATGAAACATTGGCATTGCTGTAGTGTCCTTCCTTGTTTGGCATTGTCGTGAATCCCCTCGTAGGGTTTCATGGTGGGTGGGATCAGTGGGCACCAAAATATTCTTTTTTATTATGGATCCTCCAATTAAAAACTTCAATAACATAATGAAAAAAACAGTCCATAGGTAAACTACCATGTCTTGGAGATTCTGAGTTGCAATCTTCAACATCTGTAACACCTGTACCTCATTTTTTTATACTACATTATCTTTCAGACAAACCTTTAGGGCAGATGTCTCCCTTTTTCATTCAGAAGGGAGTAGAGAGACTTGCTGGCTCTCCAAAGTCAGTCAAAAAGCTTTACTCTGGCGATATATTGGTGGAAACATCTACAGCTCAACACAGTGAACTACTCTTCCATTTGAAGGCAATTGGAAATATACCTGTTGAGGTTACACCTCATGCTACTTTGAATTCATCATGAGGAGTTATTGTTGAGAGGGATTTGAAGAACATCCTTGAGTCAGAGATTCTTGCTGGTTTCTCCACCCAAGGAATTTCTGTAGTGAAGCATATCTCCACTTGTAAAGATGTAATTATAATGTTGACCAGTGTCCTCATTCTGACATTTACATTACCATGTCCACCTGCCATCTTCAAGGCAGGTTATCTTAATTGCAAGGTATGGCCATACATTCCAAACCCTCTCAAATGTTTTCAATGTCAGCGGTTCTGCCAGTCAAAAACATCATGTCATGGTTCCTTGACATGTACTCATCGTGATGCAAGGACCATGATGCCTGTGAGTGTGAAGTGGACCCTCATTGTGTCAATTGCAATAGCTCTCATCTATCCTACTTTCGTTCTTGCCCTAAATGGTTGGAAGTAAAATAGGTGCAGTGTTTGAAGATGATTCAAAACATTACATACCCTAAGGCTAGATAGTTGCTGTCCACCACTTCATTTCAGACGTATGCTGCTACACTTTGTTCGACTACAACAGTTAAAGTGCAGATGGATCTCTCTGTGCCTCCAAAAGAATCGTTTTGAAACCAAGTGAAGTCTTTTGTTCTCCATGGTTAAAAAAGTTGATGAATCAATGTCAACACCTTTCTCTGTCCCTTACATACATTCCAGCAAATCCCAAGATCCACTTCTTTTGGTTCTGGGTAGTACAGGTATTTCTTCAGGTACATCTTCTTCCCCACCCCAAGATGCAAAACGATCATTCATTCATGTCCTCAGTCACTGGAATCCTCTTTCAACAACAAAGATCTGCCTATTTGACCCAGGGCAGGAGCCATGGAGGTCAACAGACTTCCCTTGAATAAAGACAGAAAAGACATGGTTATAAACAAAAGGGCTCTCCACCCAATTTGCCTTCACATAAATAAAAATGGCCACCTTGCTACAATGGAACTGTCAAGGTTTACCTTCTAATATTGATGACATCAAGGCACTGATTGCTTCCTACCATCCTGTATATCTTTCCTTTCAGGAATCATTTCTGAAACCTGCAAATACAGCCACTTCTTGGCAATTTTCTTTGTACAGAAATGATAGGCTGTGTGGTGGATGAGAACATGGAGGGGTGGCATTGTTGGTTGATCAGCATGTGCCCACCCTGTCTTTGCCACTCGACACACCCTTGGAGGCCATAGCCACCCGTGTTTTCTTGGGTCATACCATCACAGTTTATTCTCTCTACCTGTCACCTGGAGAGACCTATGATCAATCAGACCTTGATGCTCTCCTTGAACAGTTGCCATCTCCATTTTTAATCCTTGGGGACTTTAATGGACATCATCCCCTCTGGGAAAGTACTGATATTGATGAGAGAAGTTGCTCCATAGAGCGTATGCTCTCTGATCACAACCTTTCTCTTTTCAATACTGGTTCTTACACTTATTTTCCTGCACTTAGTCAGTCAGTCATTTACTGTTGTTGATCTCTCAGTTTGGTCCCCTTCATTGTTCTCCCACTTTTCATGGAGGGTTGACAATAACCCGCGAGGCAGTGATCATTTTCATATACTTTTGAGAGAGAATGGTCATGATTGATGACACCTGATGCGCATGCCCAAGTGGAAACTGGATCAAGCAAACTTGCCTTCATTCACTGCTCTCACAGAACTTGATCCTACCATCATCTGTCAGCCATCAATAGACAACTGTGTGGCAGCAGTAACTGACTGTATTATATAAGCATCTGCTGAGTGTATTCCTAAAACCTCGACATGTTTTCACAGTATCCTTGTCTGTGGGGGAATCCTGCCTGTGACATGGCACGGATGGCTCAAAAATTGGCCTGGGATACTTTTCGTAAGTACCCCACACTCTTGCATCGCATCACTTTCCAGCAGGCCCGTGCACATGCTTGTTGGGTGAGACATCAAAGCCAGAAGGACTCTTGGATTAAGTTTGCAACCAGCATATCTACTATCACTGGTTCCAAAGTCATATGGGACAAGATTTGAAAGGTCAGTGGGCAATATAATTCTGTCCCCCTCTCAATCTTACTCTCTGCTGGCCAGGAAGTAGCTGATACACAGAGCATTGTCAGTACTCCAGGTGAAAGCTTTTCCCAGGTATCTAACACTTCTACTTTATCCTCCACCTTCTTACCCATCAAAACTCAGGCAGAGCAATCATCCTCTTTCCTTTTGAGCTGATTTTCTGTAAGACTGTAATCATCCTTTTACACTGGTGGAATTCAAACTGCCTCTTCATTGGTCTGGCAGTACACCTGTCGGACCTGATGATGTACACTATGAAATGCTGTGCCATTTATTTCCTGCTTCTCTTGCTATTCTTCTGATTGTTTTTAACTGGGTCTGGCAGGAGAATGTTTTTCCTGATGCCTAGCATCAGGCTATTGTCCTACCTTTCTCTAAGCCTGGGAAGGATCCCATGATTTCTTCAAACTACCATCCAGTTGCTTTAATGAGCTGCCTCTGTAATCAGTATTCTTTGACATTGAGAAGGCTTATGACACAACATGGAGGTGTGGCATTGGGCGAGACCTCCATATATATGGGTTACGTGGTCATTTGCTCATTTTTATTAAAAATTTCTTAACAGACAGGAAATTCCAAGTTCGTGTCAGTTCGACACTTTTCAGTACTTTTCTACAGGAACTTGGAGTCCCTCAGGGCTGTGTTTTGAGTGTCACACTTTTCAGTATAAGGATTAATGCCATCACTGAATAACTCCCTCTCACTGTTGCAAGTACCGTCTTTTATTTACTGAACATCTTTCGAACAATTTTCCATTCTAATTTATATGAAAGGTTCCAAATCATGTGACTCTGTTGGCTCTGTCATGGTTTGTTGTGGTTCGGTGCTTGTGCCCAGAATCCCTCTACAACTTCTGTGTTCACTGCTGAACTGTATGCCATTTCTGTTGCCCTGGATCATATTGAAACTAAGCAGTGCATCAATTGCACAATTTATACTGACTAGCTTAGTTCTCTACTGGCCCTGGAATCGCTTCAAGTTGGTTCACACTCTATTCTTGCTGATATTCAAAACCGAATGGCCAATTTGTCATTAACATCTACTTTTATCCAGTTTTTCTGGATACCAAGCCACGTTGGTATTCGCGGGAACAAGCTTGCAGACACGGCAGCTCTGGCACTATCACCACTGTGCCTATTCCATACATGGACTGTGGTCCTTTATTCAAGGCTTGTGTCTGTGCCAGCTGGCAGTCAACTTGGCGTGAGCAATGCAAAACAAGCTTTTTTAAATAAACCCTGTATTGGACTTTGGCCTTCTTGCTGCCTTAAGGATCAGAAGGAGGAAGTTGTTCTAACTAGACTACGCATTGGTCATGTTTTATTAACTCATCGTTTTCTTTTATCTGAAACTGATGCACCAGTGTGTAGTCTATGTAACACTCAGATCACTATAAGCAACATTTTACTTTCTTGCCATCGTTACGACTCCGACGATGGCACCATTTTAACACTGTTTGGTCTCAAGGTTTGTCTGTAACATTATACAGTGTTATTGGTGATGGTGACACTGTCCTCCTTGATAAAGATTTTAGTTTTTTAAAGGCCATTAATATTTTTTTTAATGTCATTTAAGTGTTTTAAATTTATACATTAAACCTTTTTTAATGTGGTTCCCTTTTAAGAGTCACAATCTCTCTAATTTAATTTGAAATTAGAAAATGCCCGTAACATTAAATAACTCGACACCAGGACTGGAAAGGCCAACTTCAGGTGACTAATGCTGCTGTTTGAACTACCCTTTAGTCATCCTGGTGAGTTATTATTAACTTGTAGACTGGATGTCAACATTGGTTTTATGCTATTTATGTTCTTAAATGCTGTTTTGTTTTACCCTCATTCCTTTTATGAATTTTACTACATTTACTTTATTTTTACCTATTTACCGGATGTTTGGCACAGATAGCCTAGCTGCTTTGTGCCATAAAACACTAAATCAACCAACCAATCTGTCTTTTCATATCATCTGTAGTTTCACAGTTCTCTGTCTTTTTTTATCTGTTACATTCAAAAATAATTTTGCATATGTGTTTGAAGTGAAGGTCACAACAGTGGATTATTCTGTATTTTTACACATAACTAGAACATGTATAAAAAATTCTTAACATTGAACAACAAACATATTTTTGATATACAGGACAAAGTCGAAAGAAACCAGAGAACAGTGAAGATGTTAATGCTGAAGCTAAACCACAGAAGATGTTGGTTATTTCTGGTGGTGAAGGGTACGTCGACTTCCGTGTTGGTAAGTAATTGGGTCTGGTGACTTTAGAGTTTTTTTGAGAGAATAGTTTCAACCTCCTGGTTTCTATTTATCATTAATTGTCATGTGATACTTTCAAGGCTTACTTTAGATACACTTGTGAGAAGTAATTAAGTTGTCATGAACAGGTATCAGTTATTGTCATGGTTTTCAGATAATACCCAAAACCCAAGATGTTTTGAATAGTTCAGTATTGTTCTTCTGGAGAATTAAGTGTTATATTTAATGACAGTAATGAATTATATGGGTATGAGCATTGGCATCATGTAGACTGAATGTTCAGTATGAGTTAACTTTTAGAGCTAGCCAGTCACAACCTACAGTCGTTGGTGTCAAGTTTAGTTTGTGCCATATGTGCATATAGTACATGAATAACTTAAGTGGGATAAATCCTGAATGATAAAGACTGTAGTACATCCACCGTATCGATGTGTTAGGACAAAGTGGAACTATACCTATATCTCTTAATTTGAATCCACCAGTTACCATAGGAACCAGTGACAAACTGTTCTGTTCACAATGGAAGAAAATCCTTCATTCCATGCCAATTACACTTATGAAACTTGCACAAAAGTTTTCTATATCTGTAATAGAGAATTGTGAAAAGAACATTGCTGCCATTATTTCTGAAAACTCAGCTTGTTCTACTGAACAAAAGAAACTTGTAGCATTTATCAACAAACCAAAGAAGACTTTAGAAAACCATGTAAAAAACAACAACAATAAAATAGCACACAGTGATCTCCACATAAGGATAGAGGTTTATGTAATGTTTGCTTACAACAACATACTAACATTAAGAGACTCCATCTCATGCCATCTGTTAGCTACTGGTTAACAATGTAAACATGTATACTGAGATGTTTCTTAAAGTAGTTTCTATTTCTGACAACAGCGTAAGTGTATGCTGAGATGTTTTCTGAAGTAGTTTCTATTTCTGACAACAGTGTAAGTGTACACTGAGCTGTTTTCTAAAGAAGTTTCTTCTTCCAGTTTCATTAGTTTAGTTATTTCTGTATTGTCGACACAAACCCAAGAGCAAACCATTTGTTGTTGTTTTTAATTTCAAATAAACCATTAGTTAGACCTGGAATATATGGCAATGCTAAACATTCCATTTTAATTTTATCATAATTTGGTTTCAGTGTGATACCTTGGTTTATTATTGTCATATTAGTGAATTTACTCACTACAATACTTGGTTTAAATCTTCTTTAACTGCTCTTTGTGTTTTATCAAAAAAACTCACTTTATATATTATCTCATTTTGTATGTATAAGTGTAAAATGGAAATACTTGTTTAGGTATGATGTATCAATAAAATGAATGGTTGGAAATGGAATCTCTACTTTCACTATAATACTAATACTTAAAGTAGTTGGAAGTAACGAAATATGAAAAGAATGATAAATTATTAAATAGAGATGAAGGTTTGGCAGTTATCTGTCTAAGAATGTGGTAAGACCTGTTCTGTTATTTAGCCACAAATATAAAATTAGACAGATCACGTGATATTTAAGAAAATATGAAATGTGAAATTTATCACTTGTAACTTAACTCCTGAAGATGACGTGTGGCATGTTGTAACATGTAGTATCATTATTTTAAAATGATTTTAATATTGTATGTTTATTATTTTAACATTACATAGAAGTACTGATATAAATGTATATCATTAGAGTTTACATTATAGGAGAACTACCATGTTGCTATAACATATCTGTTTAGTTACTTCTGCTTATAACACATGTAGGACTACCTTTTCTCAGCTGGAAGATTATTCAGTTAGATGTGGTTTAATTACATGGGTGTTATGAATTGCTAAGCCATTAATCAGTACAGTAACTGAAAAGAATATTTACTAAAACAGAGTTTGGTAATTGAGGGTTGAAACTTAAATGCAGAGTTTATTCTTAAATCTGAACAACTTACTGTGGTCCATCACATTAGTGAATAATAAAAAGTTCCCAATTTTCTGTTATGTGACCTTTGTAAGTTGTTTAATGGTTATTTTATACTTCATCAGCATGATCTGTGTAAGTTTTTAATGGTTATTTTATTCTTCATCAGCATGATCTGTGTAAGTTTTTAATGGTTATTTTATTCTTCATCAGCATGATCTGTGTAAGTTTTAATGGTTATTTTATTCTTCATCAGCATGATCTGTGTAAGTTTTAATGGTTATTTTATACTTCATCAGCATGATCTGTGTAAGTTTTTGTTATTTTATTCTTCATCAGCATGATCTGTGTAAGTTTTTGTTATTTTATTCTTCATCAGCATGATCTGTGTAAGTTTTTAATGGTTATTTTATTCTTCATCAGCATGATCTGTGTAAGTTTTTAATGGTTATTTTATTCTTCATCAGCATGATCTGTGTAAGTTTTTAATGGTTATTTTATTCTTCATCAGCATGATCTGTGTAAGTTTTTAATGGTTATTTTATACTTCATCAGCATGATCTGTGTAAGTTTTTAATGGTTATTTTATTCTTCATCAGCATGATCTGTGCAAGTTTTAATGGTTATTTTATTCTTCATCAGCATGATCTGTGCAAGTTTTAATGGTTATTTTATTCTTCATCAGCATGATCTGTGTAAGTTTTTAATGGTTATTTTATTCTTCATCAGCATGATCTGTGTAAGTTTTTAATGGTTATTTTATTCTTCATCAGCATGATCTGTGTAAGTTTTAATGGTTATTTTATTCTTCATCAGCATGATCTGTGTAAGTACTTATCAGTATGATGTGTGTAAGTTTTTAATGGTTATTTTATTCTTCATCAGCATGATCTGTGCAAGTTTTAAGGGTTATTTTATTCTTCATCAGCATGATCTGTGTAAGTTTTAATGGTTATTTTATTCTTCATCAGCATGATCTGTGTAAGTACTTATGAGTATGATGTGTGTAAGTTTTTTTACCATTCATTAGGGTATTGAAGCATCTCTGTTAAAGCACAGAATCTCTATAATGACAATACAGAAATGAATCTCGTTTGTTTAATGGTTACACACTTCCATGATGGCACCAATCTATGTCAATTATGTGGGAGACATAGAGAAGAATCTGTTAGAAAGTTGAGAAGACAAACCAACATTCTGGAGACACTGAATTGATGACATTATAACATTTGGGCAGGAGACAAGTATTCATTACTCTCCTTTTATATATGTTCTAATATAAGTTCCAGTTCCAAGATGCTGTAACAAGCCTGGATATGTTCTTGAAGAAATTAAACTTGTGGTATAGAAACGTAATGTTACATCTAACAGAAACAGGGAAATTAAAGAAGCTTACTGGATAGCACTGTTAAATAGTGTAATACAAAGTGTCATCAAACTGGATTTTCAAAACTAAATTCATAATTAAAAGTACTGAACATTATTCATGCTTTAAATCCTCTATATTTGATATTATTCTCATATATTGTGTCACATTGTCATTTTCCTATCATCTTTTACTGTTATTTTATCTTTATAAAAGTTCATTAACATTTCTTATAAGTTTTATCCCACTTAAGTTATTAATGTACTATGTGCACATATGGCACAAACTAAACTTGACTCCAGCAACTGTGGGTTATGATTGGCTAGTTCTAAAAGCTAACTGATATTGAACATTCAGTTTACGTGATGCCCATGCATTTTATTATACTTATTAAACGTAAGTCTTTATTCTCCTGAAAAAGAATAGTGAACTATTCAAAAGATCTCTGGTTTTGTATAGAATCCTGTGTGCTAACAATTTAAATGGAATCACTGTGATGTTTAGTAAACTATATGATTACCTAACTAATTTGTTTTTATTTTCTGATCATGTTAAGAATGTGATTAGATATTAGTTAATAAGTAATTTTTGTCCTACGCTGCCATACATAGGAACTTCTCAAGTAGGACTCTTTCTGTATTAGTAGTGATCAGAGTTTGAACCTATATCTTAACCATTTAACCTGGAGTTCTCTAGTCATGTAATAATGTTAGAAACTCTTGAGAAGAACCATTTTTGTGTTCTCAAGATGGCTGGTACAAATATTAAAACTTTAATTAAAATAAAGTACATAACAATGTTTCAACCTTCTTAGGTCATCTTTGTCATCATGGATAATCATTTTTGTTTTAGGATCTAGGGGCTCCCTAATTGTGTAATAGTGTATGAAATTAATAAGTATGAATAAAGGTGAAAACTCTAAACTACATGGGAGACCATGAAGCCATGTGTTTATATAGGCACCAATTTAGTAATTTGTTATTAGAAATATAGTAGGCAGTAGAAGTTTGAAGGAGGCAGACAGAAGGAAGAGACAGAAGTGAAGAAAATTTTCCATTCACACAAGAGCTAAAGAAAAGCAAGTAATACATCAAACCTCTGCAAGTCATAAAAGGCCAAATCCCAAATGTAAGTATATGGGAACTGAAGGAAGCAAAGATGAAAGACCCTTCATTTTAGAAACTTTGTGACAATACCTGGAAGAAAGTTGAGCACAAAATGGGGTCAAGAGACATAAAGTAGTTAGAACCAGAAGGGGGCACTATAACAAATCTATCAAGGCAATTCTACAAGAGAAGTTAAACAGACCACAGTATCATCAGAATATTGGACTAAAATGATGAAGTTGGCTCATAAGTCAATTGTGGAAGAACAATAAAAAGTACAGAAGATAGAATAACCAAAAACTTCCTCTGGCTGGGGCTATAAAATTTTGATCAGATTCTGCATGTTATGTGACATCAACCAAAAGATAACAGCTTGTGGAAAGGCAGCCAAGGAGCTACTGGGTGAGATGCCTTTCATATAAAAGCCATTCAGCAGAGCGGTTGCAGACTTGACTGGATTACTAACCTCTGTATTTGACAAGAGGAACCAGTATGTGCTGACAGTAGACAACTATGTGACATGTTACCCTGAATTCATATCACTACCAAAGATAGAGATGGAGAGAGTAGCAGAAGCCCTCCTAGAAGTGTTCTGTAGAGTAGCCATTTCAAAACAAGTATTAAAGCACAGAGGGACACAATTTATGTCAGAAATTATGCAAGCAGTGTGCAAACTGATCAACATTAGGCAATTCTTTATCACCCCATACAACCCAGATGTAATGGACATTGTGAGAAAGTCAGTGGAGTCTTAAACAGCATGCTGAAGAACATGTGCCATGAGAGACCACGTGATTAGAACAGATACCTGCAGGTAGTATTATTTGTTTACCAAGAAGTCCCACAAGCAAATACAAGATTTTCAATCATTGATTTACTTTACAGAAAAACAGTATGAGGTATAATGCAGATATTGAAAGAACTGTGGACATGAGGAGAGTTAGAAGTAAGGAACACATATATGATATATTTCAGAAACAGATTGGAAGACATCTGTCAACTTGTATTCTCAAGACAGCTGGTATGAGTATTAAAACTTTAATTAAAATAAAGTACAGAACAATGTTTTGACCTTCTTAGATCATCACGAAGAACCCTTTTCATTTTAGCACTACCCACGGTTTGAATCTAGATCTTAACCACTCATCTAGAGGTTCCCTAATTGTGTTATATTGTATGAAATTGTTTAGTAGGTCTCTTTCTCTCTTGCAGCAAATTTCCTAACACCTTGGATTCCATGATTCCAGCCCCTAGGTGACACTGTAACTGTTGTATTTTATTGATATACCATGTCAAACACCATTGCCATGCTTCTTCTCTTCAACATAGCCATCATCACAGTTGTCACTGGCCATGGTCTTTGCTCTGCCTACTATCCATTCACCAAGTTTCTCTGCCAGTAAATATGAACTATCTCTAAACTAAATACCTTCCACTTTCTTGCCTTTATTTTCCACTTTATTTTGTTTGTTTTGTGTCTCCGTATCATTTGTAGCTAGGAATTATATCTGGATCTTAACCGTTTAACTGGTGATTCCTTTGGTCAAGTAATAATGCATCATCTTCTACCTAGAATACCCAAGATTGAATTCTGGCCACTACTAACACAGAAATATCGCCCCTCAAGCCTTTTTGAAAACAGTAGCTAATCAGTAATCAGTTGTATAAAATATAAATTACTGATGAATAGTATGATGTAGCTAATTAACCATGGCAGTGAAAGGAAGTGAGGTCTTTATGGATACAAGTTTATATAATTGCTTTTTAATGAAAAAAAAACAGCTTTAGTTATGATATTGATGCTATTTGTGGATAAGTGTTGTGTTCCATTTATTGATTAATGTTTTAACCACTTTTAACACTATCCAGTAGTATATTTTCTTTCAGCCAGCCAGTATACACTAAAATGATGTCATGTAAGGAACTCTTGTGTTGAAATTTATTATGTCATTGTGTCACTAAAAGTTGCATATGCCTTGAAATTGGAGAATAATTATACACTTTGTAGGCCAGAACCCAGCATCTTATATGAAAGTATCTTATATTTGGGTTTATTTATTCTTGAAATAGGACACTTTCAGAGACGCTAAAGAAATGTCTCTTGTAATTAGTTTTACATATTTAAGTGACTTGATTATTGTTTTTCCTAGATAATTATAACATTTGATATTTTAACAGGAGAGGATGAAGAAGAAACGGAAGATTCAATGGTGGAGAACAAACATTTCTCGACATCTAAGGGAGAGCAAAGTCATTTGATTGTTTGGCAAGTCACAGCCATCTAATAATTCTCTGTACCAGGTTGTTGGCCAGTCAGTGTCATAGTGATCTTCTATCAGGTTGATTTGCCAGTCTTATCCTTCTGATAGTTTGTTGTTAAGGTAATCACTCCAATAAGGAAGGCACATGAAGAGAAACTTAATTTGTTAAAGATTTTGTAAGCATTTGTTATAGATTATAAAACGTGGGAAATATTAATATAATTATTAAGTTATTTGGTGCTTAATATCAGTGCTTAACTTTCTGTAAAAAAATAAAAAGTATTAATGTTTTAAATTATGGTCATTCAAGATAAATGGTGTAAACAATTGTTAACAATTTAAACCTAATTCACAGTTACCCCCTGACTTTTTGTGTAAATGTATAATTTGTTCTGTAACCAAATTCATAGGAATCCACACAGATATACAACAACAGTGACATGCAGTAAGCCTTATCTGTAGAGCCATCTGTGTATAGTGAGGACACAGAAGTAGCTATTGAATTTCATGTTTTGAAACTGTAATTCAAGGCTATGTTTAACACCAGTTGTCACCATTCTTTCCAATGTTCCTTATCAGATCAAATTAAGTTTATTTTTTATGTGTAAGCATGAGTTACAACTAAGAGTTAAATAGACATTTCTCACAAAATGTGCATGTAACTAACACATCACTGTTTCTTTTCTGTGGATATAATTGATAGCTTAATATCCTTTTCCTTCATGTATAGCTTTCCTCCAAACAGTAAATCAAAATACACTTGGTGTTAAGTGTGCACACATTTGAAGGAGACATTATGCATGCACCAATATGCCCAAATGTTGTGCAAAATTTGGCATATATTATCCCTTTTCTAATAAATATCCTGTGATGACTTTATAATTTTGTAATGTCAAACACCACTTTAGGCTATTGCTTCTTGACAAACTTGTGTGTGAGGTGATTCTTCTCATTTGATTATTACTTTCACCCCCCATAAGATAATAAAACTTCTGTCTAAAAATGGTTATTGGTACTTGTCTCATTTATTTTACTTTATCAGTCAAAGAAGAATTGTATTTTCATAAATGTATAAGTTTTCTCTAAAACCTGTATATCAAAAACAAACGAACACAAATATAACCTGCACATCATCACGATGGAAGATCCACCAAAATATATAACTTGCACATCATCAATCATAGAAGATCTACTGAAATATGTAACCTGCACATCATCAGCTGTAGAAGATCCACTGAAATATATAACATACATATCATCACCTGTAAGAGATCTACATAAAATATATAACCTATACATCATGATCTGTAGTAGATCCACATAAAATATATAACCTATACATCATGATCTGTAGTAGATCCACCGAAATAAATAACCTACACATCATCAGCCATAACAGATCCACATAAAATATATAACCTACAGGTATTTATTCTGGACAACAGTAGCTGATTGAATGAAAAATATTCTATACAACACTTCATAAGATTTAAATATTTACAATTAACAACTGCCTCTGCAGCCCTCCTATAACACACTAGGTTCACTTACACAGGTATTTATTATTTGATGTCCTATAAAATACATTGTATACTAATCGAACAACACAGTGCTGTTTGTATTAGTTGCTATAAAACCACTATAAGTGAAACAAACTGTTAGAAGTCTTAATGTTAGAGAAACTTAAACATATATGTACAGTCTCTTTGATGTGACAGAAACACATTCATACAGTGTATTCTATCTGACAGAAACAGGTTCATACAGTGTCTTTGATCTGATAGAAACAGGTTCTTGTAGCTTTTTCTTCTGCTTGCCAGTCAGTTCTTCACTAATGCTGATGTTCTATTTATATCTCATCTCTATCTAGTGGTCTTAGGTTTAGTAGGTCTTTATCTTGTATAATAAAATTGCCATTTTCTGATTCTACATCAGTGACAGTCACATCTGCAATGTTCATCTGTGCCTCAATAGCTGCAGTCTTCAGGTCTTCTTCCTTCATGATGTATCTCTTCAACAGATTTACATGGTAGATCTTGATCTTCACATACACATTATAGTACATTCACTTGAACACTTTATAAGGTCCTTTCCACTGCAGGGGTACTTGCTTTGCTGGTACATATATTAAAATTAAATGATACATAGAAGATTAACATGGGTCCTGTGCAAGGATGACATACAAAATCATGAAGTGTTCCACATTTTTTAACTTTTTACTCTACAGGTGATTTTGACACTTTCCTGATCTTTTTCACAGGAACTTGCAGCATCTCAAGGCTATATCTTAAGTATCATACTTTTTAGTATCAAGATTAATGCTATCACTACACAACCTCCTCCTACTGTTGTAAACAGGCTTTGTGTTGATGACTTCTACAACTTGTGTCTGCAGTTTTACATTTTCTTTCTCCAAAACACTTTTGCCACCAGTATGGTATACACTCTAATCCCAAGCTCCATCTCAGTGATGTTGTTCTTCCCGTGGTCCTTTAGGCAAAGTTCTTGGGTTTTAACTATGACAGTAAGCTGACTTTTATTCCTCATGTAAAGCAGCTACATTTCAAGAGTATGAGGATACTGAGCATCCTCGATGCCCTCTCCTCCACCTCTTGTGGACTCAATTGATGTTCCATGCTTCAGATCTATCATGCTCTCATTCGCTTCAAACTAAACTATGGATCTCTGGTCTGTGTTTCTGCCAGAACCTAGATCCCATTCACCATGTAAGGCTTCATTTCTGCATGGGGGTTTTCCACACTTTTCCAGTCCAGAGTTTGTACACTGAGTCTCATGAGCCCCCTCTCCACCTCTGTTGCTTGCAACATTCTTTACAGTATGCCATTAAACTTTGATCCTTACCACAGCATCCCACCTGTGGTTATGTCTTTCTTCCTTAATGAGCCATGCTCTTTAGGAATAGATAGTCTACAGTAGATAGTTGGGTGTCTCAACAGTTCCATCTCCACCTGTGACCTTTCTTTAAATCATCTGAGGAAGGCAGGTCTTCATATCCAGCCATTATCTGTATGTGGCAGAACTTAAACCTTGTCTGCCCTTTAAACATCAATCATTGGTTCTTTGTCATCTTGTTTCTGTAAGGATTGGAAGGACAAAGTTGTCCTAACTAGGCTATGCATTCATCACAGTTTTTATAACTAATCATTTTCTTTTATCTGCTTCTGACTTCAATAGCTTCATGCTGCATTATGATTGTGAGTGACAAATTTTATCTTTTCTTCTGGTTTCCCCTGACATTGCAGGTTGACAGATGTTTTAATTTGTGATGATTTAAATTTTTTAACTGAATCTTGTGATTTTTTTCATTTAAACCTGAGTTATTTTTATATTAATTTTACTTTCCCATTTTTTACCAGTTGTTTTACACCAGTATATGCCAACTAACCAACCAACTAGTCCACTGCAGGGTGCATTCTCAGAACTTAAACCTTGATCAATCATTGGTGGCATGGTATGCTGCATTCAAATTTTCTTAAGCAGGTTGATTAAAACTTTAAAAACGTATTCTCAAAATAAAGTACAGAACAATGTTTCAACCTTCTTAGATCATCTTTAGCTCTTGCGTGACTGGAAATTATTCTTCAGTCTTCCTTCAAACTTCTACTACCTATTATATTTCTAATCATAAAGTAGTAAATGGGTGCCTATATGAACACATGGCTTCAAGGTCTCCCACATACTATGGAGTTTCCACCTTTATACTTAGTATGTGAAACGTTTTCACTGTCACATCAATCAATACTCAAAGATGTACCTTGCCAGTCATCTGGTTATGAGATATTGGACTGGTTTTCATTGTCACTCTTTTGTCCCTGACATAGTCTTCACCAATTGGTATGTTGTGGTTTGCTGACACCTCTTGATGTTTGTCATACTTTGATTACTACTGGTGCTAACTTTAATTGACCATCAACTGTACACTGTTTAATCATGGTGATAGCACTTCCTCCTTATGATGAATCTGACTAGTCTTCATTCTGTTTCTTCTGGCAACAGCATCCATGGTGAGAGTCCCTTTTTTCTTGTCTCTTGCCAACAATATATTTTCAGCTAGCTCAAGCAGCCTTATGTTGAGGTTTCTTTGATTGCATGTTTGTGATGGACTTGCACTCACCTACACTGTGCCCCATTTTATAAAAGTATAGTATCTCTTTTTTTCCTATTATCTTCTTGTACCCTTTGCATCCTGCTTCTGGTAAGCTGCCCCTGGTTTCAACTTTGCATGGCTGTTTTTAAACTTAATGGTTAAACTTTCATCTTACCCACATCTTTTGGAGCTGTGTCTTTTCAAAACAGTGACATGTCGGTGAAGCATGTGGTGAAAAACTGTTCATTGATATGCCAGTTCTTTAAAACTATTTGAACACATGGCCATATTAGTCTACTTGTGAAGTATTGCCACAGGTGTGCTATCAAGTGAAATATAGTTTTCTCTAGTGTATGTCTTGTTTGATTTTTCTGACCTGATGAAAACCTTTTCAAGTAAGTTCACAGCATTTCAACAAGGTCCATGGTGTCTTCTGATGTTATTCCCTTGTACACTTGTAGACCGTTTTCTGTGAGAAGATGGATGAAACAGACAGCCCAGCCATCTTTGTCCCAGTTCATATTTCAGGGGAATCTTTCATACATTTCTAAAGAAGCACCTATGTAATTTTTCTGTTCCTCAAGCTTGAGTGACTTGGGTCAGTTGGTCCCCACCCCATTGCTCTTCATGGGACCTCCTTCATTTTGTTAAGTAGACTTGGCAATATCAATTTGTGTTCTCACTGTCTCTGTTTCAAGCCTTTTCTCTCTTTCCTTTTCTTCTTTCTTAATCTGTGCTCTTCTTCTTCTGCCTCTTCTTGTTTCTCTTCTCTTCTTTGCTGATATTCATCTTGCTCTCTAGGTCTTTGTTTAACAAATTTTCATAGATAATTATCTTTGACCCAACATTACTTGCCCCTTTCTATTCACTTGTCAAAGTTAGTCAATGTGGTTATATAGTGTGGTTGTGGCTTCTACAATATTTTTGTACAGTTGTGCATATATTGGCTTATTTGCCACTGTTGATTAGACCTACTGCCATTTAGCATGGTATATACTGGCTGTTTCACAAATTATCTTTTTTGATTTGTTACTAGAATACAGTCTGTGGTAATTTCACTTTAAAATAACCATATTATTTAGTTACCTATATTATCCAAAGCTTTAAATAATATTTTTGTTGTTGTTTTTTTTGTCAAAGTCCACAAAGGCTGGTTCAATTATATTAGAACACAATTGTAAAGACCTATTATTATTCTCTACTCTGTTATTACAATACAACCTATGATGATTTTAATCTAAAATACATTCAGTATGGCTGAGCTCACAATCATTCAGTTTACATCTGCTGAACTAAACTAAAATCAAGTGAATCAAAGAACTAACTCGTAAACACACGTGACATAGCATATACTATGAAACAACTGTTGTGAGGGTTTCTTTGAAGCACCAACAATTTTGTCACTATTGTAATCAAGTGTTCTGTAGGATAAGGTAGTACAATCTCTAACAAAGCTTCTAGTGATTGCCACAGAAACTTTCTTTCTTCTTCTAGGTACATGTTTAGGTATGTCAGATACATCCTGTTTGTACAACAAATTGTTCATTGGCAAGTTGAACTGTATGATGAATGTACATTTAAGCTATCTGCTACTATTTTATGTTCCTACTGGCAAGATGAACTGTGAAATTTAGATGAATATAGGAAATAACGTTAATATCTATACTGGGATGCACCCAGCCACATGACACTCAAGAATGTTTTAGGTATAGAGCAACACTGGTGTTAAGTACATTGTTAATTGTTATTAGGTTTTGCACCAGAGTAGGTTGATACCTGAATTATTGTTTCAAACAGAAATAAATTAACTATTCTTTGATAATATTAATACAGATTTTTATTTTTCTATGAGACATTTTTCACAGTACCATATATATAAATATATAACAGAACATCAGTTCACTTATTTACGAAGAGTGAAGACAAATACATTCATTTCCTAAGGAATAATACATTTTCATTGAAATGCACAAACGTTTAGATTAACCACTTTAAAATAAACACAAATGAAACCAATTATACACTAGACAGTACATTTTCATTGAACTCGCATTATAAACGATATCAAAAGTATAATTTATTAAAAAAAGGAATTTGATAGGCAATATAATTTTAATGTTTTTCTCTTACCTAAACATTCTAATAAACATAAAGATATTAAATAAAACAAGTTACATAAATTTATCTATTTGTTTCAAGCAGTGACACTATAAGTCTAAATTATCTTAAACTTGGATTTGATACAAAGATTTTCTAATGAAATGGAAGTGGGATCTTTAGAGATTAACAAACACTGCTGTATCATTGCTTATTCAGAATGGTGTGGGACCTGCTGTGTTGGTAGGTTAACTTGAAATGTTGAACTTTAGTCAACACATATATATACAGGTGGATGTATAGAAATGTAGCTTAATGAAGAGTTGGTAAATGAAAATTTCATTCTTGTTTAAGGCAAACAAGTCATTTGGTTGCTTGGTCAATAATTTACTTTGCAAATAACATGATAGAAAGTTTGATAAATAAGATACTGTTATTGTTTAGTTTACAAATATTTGTTAAAACACCTACTAGGCAAATGACATGATGAGAGGTTTGATAAATGTTGTTTATTTCATAAATATTTAGAGAAATAACAAGACTGGAAGTTTGATAACTAAAATAGTGTTGATTGTTTTGGGGACAAGAATTAAAATTCCTACTTGACAAATAACATGATAGTAAGTTTCATAAATTTAATACTGTTGTTTGTTGAAAAATACTTCCGCAGAACTTGACATCTGTCCACTTCAGAACATGCACACAAACAAATTTATAGTTCTATAACCATTTACAAAAATAATAAACTACAAGTCTTGACCACCAATATTGATGTAGCATGGCGGGGTAAAAGCCGATGGATCAAATATATCCTGAAGAGCTGAGTACGTTGATATAACTCCTCCTATCAAACCGATTACCATAATTTCTGCGAAGTAAACTTTCTGGTATAGAGGGACTGTTCTGAAAAAGAAACGAACTTCAATATTTTAACCACACATATCTACATATGGCTATGTTATGGTTAATTATACTGGGTTATGTAGTTTGACAGAAAAACTTGCACACGATAGTTAATTATAATTTATAAATTCTGATGATATTACGTGTGTACTGTTAATTATGCTATTATTAACTATTTCGACATATATTCTGACTCTTTCTGGTGTAGGAAGACTGTTCCGAAAAAATAAAGGAACTTTAACAGTACAATACATCACGGTTTACTATACTTTATATGTCTGTAGAACAATGAATAGAATACAATAATGGTATGAGTTAACATTAACCCTAACCTACTGCCTCGATAATTCCAGGTTTTCTGAAACCGTATTTATTTGTACGAACAAATATAACCTCAAAGTTGCTAGTTTTACTGACATTTACTTTATTTCTTTGTAAAATAATAAATAAATTTACTGTTTGAAAAAGAAAATATTAAACTTTAATATAGATAAACTATATTTCAGATTTAACTTTTACAACATGATCAACTCGCGATATAGTGCACTATACATTTTGACGGCCATGTTATCTGTACCTATTCTGTAGTGTTTATTTTGATAGCAAGACTTGCACACCACAGTTAATTTTAATTTATTGATACATGTTTTTAACTATGTGCCTCCAAGTAGCACTGCGGTATGTTTGCGGACGTATATCGTTAGAAACTGAGTTTTGATACCGTGGTGAGCAGAGCACAAATAGCCCAAACTTAGACCACATGGTTATGTGAATTACTTTTTTTTTGTAGGTATTTCGACGATACAACGTACCTCTGACTACGCCTTACGAAGTTTGTTAGACATATTCAGAAGAGACTGTTTATCATGAAGGTTTCTAGATAAAACATGATTTTACATAATTTATTGTACCTTTCAAGATTTAAAAGGTGTTGGTATACGTTTTAGTAGTACTACCATTTCTCGCTTTTACAAGAACTGCGTCCTGAATTACATACAAAACACGATATATTAAATCTATTAAGGTCTGTCACAGATCATCCTTACCTCTCAGGCCAATGAGGTTGTTTCTGGCGGCATAGCAGCATGTAAAACATTGGTGGAAAAACAAACGTCATCATCGTTATTGTGGATCCTCCAATCAGATTCAAAATTTTCCCAAAATGAGGCACTGATTCTGCTACAAATAAGATGGCTGCCATCATCGCTGATCTTAACAAACATCGTTTCCAGGTGAAACCTATCAAATGTAATTAGGCTAATTATTTTGTAGTAAAATACGTCGTTTCATTAAAAGCAGTAAACACTATATAAGAGTAGATTATGGTATCTCATTTTATAAGTATACAATTCTAGTCATTTCTTCTTTAAAAAAAACGTATTGAATATAAATCGTGTTTGCCATCTATCGACAGAACTATTTGCTACTTTTTTTCCACGTAACATCACGTCGTTAGCTTCTTCATTGAAATTATATACATTTAAGACTTTCAATGTTTGTCTGTAAGTTACGATTGTATGTTCCAACATTAATTTGTGGAGTTTTATGATAAAAAATATTTAAAATGAATCTCCGTCAAAATAAAACTAGAAGAATTTCAATTTTTGAAAGGCGTTGTGAGATTACGATACACATCTTATAAGCCTGTTGTAATTCACATAACACTTTTTGAAGTAGAAAATGTTATAGTTCAATTGAAATTTTCGCATATGTATATACAGCACACTTACGATGTGGAACATGAAACGTTTCTTCTAGCTCTTGACACGTAGGGTTGACCGCAATTAAGAAAGCAAAAAACAGGTGAAGGGCGAGAAAAACTTCAATTGTTGTCCTGATTGGTCCAGGAGTCACAGACAGAAGAACATTAGTTTCTACGTTACCTCCATAAACAGCATAACCAATCGAGGCTACAGGAACATATAACACTAGTAGAACTAGAACAGAATATTAAATAACAAAGTTGAAACAGCGTAACCAGTCGAGGCTATACGAACAAATTATCAGATAACAGCTGAAATAACATAACTAATCAAGGCCACAGGAACATATAACACCAGTAGAACAAGAACGGAATATTAGAAAAAACAGTTGAAACAACATAGCCAGTCGAGGCTACAGGACCATATAACGCCAGTAGAACTAGAACAGAATATTAGATAACACAATTGAAACAGCATAGTTAGTCTAGGCCACAGGAACATATAACACTAGTAGTACTGGAACCAGGGGCGTAGATTTTTACACCCGATGGGGGGGGGGATGATTTTTGCAACCACTTATGTGGACTGTTCAATTTGCAAATTGGTAATCTCTGATTACGTGAACCTGAAAGCTGTAAACATGCAGTCACAGAGTAATCTTGTTGCCATGATACTTGCATATATACTGAAGCCTACTGACTGATACTTACGAACTATCGCTTAAATCGAGGGTCACCAAACTTTTCACAGGGGGCCAGATTACTTGGGGAATGAGAAGCGCGGGCCATATTATCATTATGTTCAATACTCATAAGTTAGAATGAAAGCTCTGTGTAAAAGATTTAACACTAAGTTTAGGATGCCACATTAGCCATGGGGGAGTAGCATGCAATACACACATATAATAAAAAACAAACAGAAATACAACCAACATTTTTATTTACCAAAAGGTTATCAAAGAAGATGACATTAGCAAAAACAGTTGTCACATCGCACATAGTGAGTACATATCTGAATTTCACTAAGCCGCAAAAAAGTTAGTGAGATTTATGAAATTGGCGTTTGGCTTTCACAATATCTTCAATGTTCGGTTTTAAATTGCTGCATCCAATCATTAGAATTGCTTTTAAATGTTCGTCAGTCAACTTGGATCGATGTACCGACTTCACATACTTCATTTTTGAAAATGCTTGTTCACAGACATAAGTTGTTACGAACACTGATGCCATACCAGATGCGAACTGCTTCAGCTTTGGAAAATCATCTTCACGTATGCAGCTGTAAAATTCAATAAGTCTTCCCTCTCTGTGTTTTGCTTTCAACAAGTCATTTCGATAACCTCCAGCTGAAGTTCCACTGGCACGTCATCAATGACACAATCAAAAAGATTCTGAAAAAGGAGAATGTCACTTTTGATTCTGTCGAGATCCGAAAATCTCTCTAAAAATGTTTATATAAATCACCAATAATCTTTTCCTGAAATTCCAGGTTGACATCTTCTGTGATTCCAACATGAAACTCATTGAAACATTTAGAATGAGGTTTCGTCCTTCCAAATGTGCTTCTAACAATGACAACTTTCTCCGAAATCCTTTAATGATTCTATAGAAATCACAGCAAGGTTATTCTTCACCTGAAGATTCAAGTTCAATTCATTCATGTGGGATGTGATGTCAACCAAAAATGACAACTTTGACAACCAGGTTGGATCCGACAGAAGTGGATAAGCTCTATATTTCTCGATAAAAAACATATCTATTTCTCTTCTCAGCTTATAAAAACGAGACAAGACTTTACCGCAGCTGAGCCACCTCACCGCCGTGTGATAAGGCAAGTCACAGAAATCCGAATCAATTTCTTCAAGAAGTTGCCTTGAACTGACGATGATTAAGTGCATGACCGCGAATGCAGTGTATGAACAGAGCGCTTGGGAGTTGATCTTCCAACTGTTTCCTGATCAATCCCACCAGATTTTTCTTTACTCCAGCCATGTTTTTTCCTCCATCAACTGTTACACTTCTAAGCTCATTCCACTGAAGGTTATAGTCTTGCAAAGTTTTATGCACTTCCATGAAAATGTCTTCTCCAGTTGTTCTTCTGTGCATGCTGCAAACTGATGCCAACTCTTCCGTGATCTGAAAGTCCAAACTAACTCTACGAATGAACACGAGAAGTTGTGACGTACTCGAGAGATCAGTAGACTAATCCAGTGCCAGAAATACCATAGGAAGTTTCTAGGTTTTTAGCTTATCTGTAATGCGATGTTCTCTCCCAGTTCTTCTGTTCTCCGTACAACTGAAGTTGCTGAAAGGCTGATACTTTCAAAGAAATTGGCTTTTTCAGGACACAGCTCATTTGCTGCTTCCATCATACACTTTTTGATGAAGTTGCTGTCAGTAAAAGGTTTTCCTCGCTCTGCCATCCTATGCACTATTTTGTAACTTGTACGAGTGACAGATTCATTTTCAGCAAACTTTCTCGTGAAGAGATTCTTTTGAGATTCAAAAACACGTTTCTCAGAACGGAACTTTCCTGAAAATTTCAAATATGTTGATAGATGTTTTGTTTCATAGTGACGCTGAAGATTGTACTCTTTCTAAACGGCAACACTTTCAGTGCATATCACACAAGTAGATTTCTGGTTTTTTGTTTCCACAAAGAAGTACTTTTCTCCCCATTCTTCTTTGAAAGCACGGCACTCAGAGTCCACTTTTCTTCTCATAAAAGTAGCCATAAAGATGGGTGAAAAAAAAAACAGGATCTGAAAATGAAAAACATAGAACGCTGTGAGAAAAGTATTGTACTGGTCCAAGAACGCACAAACAAAATATATTGAAACGTACGTTTGCCACGACACTTACCTAAGAACGAGTTACGAAAAGCGCATAACCCGACTATCCAAGAGAAATGAGCTTGCTGAAGCGGTAACCCTAGGCCGCTGAATTTACAAGACGAGTCGATAGAAAGAGGATTAAGTTTTAACTTGTTTTCGAAATCCTAATGCTTTCATAGATACGTGCCTCGATATGAATAAACGGGCAGCAAGGAAGAAAGAAGAATTTTCCTATTGGTTGAAACTGCGCGTAACAGCCTTGTTTCTTTTTATCATAACGTTTTGTGTTTGCCAGCTTAACACGACCATCGGTGCGATATATTTTGTTATGACAGTCGGACATTTGATGAAATGTCACCTTATATTTCCAAGCGGCTAGCTGCTGGCGGGCCGGACAAAATGACCTCGAGAACCGTAGTTTGGTGACCCCTGGCTTAGATCGAGAAGCTTAGAAGCACACCTATATTAAAGTTGTACATTTTGGCTACTGAAAAAGCCTACATCTAGGCCTAATTATGTAATTCTATTTGTAAGAACACGAGAATCATAAGAACAAACACACAATTTGTAGGCCTGTGATGCTGTCCCCAATTTAGCAGTGTAAGACTAGATAGAAGGAAGACAGCTAGTCATCACTATCCACCGCCAAATCTTGGGCTACTCTTTTACCAACGAATAGTGGGATTGACCGTCACATTATAACGCCTGATAGGGAGAGCATGTTTGGTACTACGGGGCTTCGAACCGGCGACTTTCAGATTATAAGTCGAACGCCTTAACCCACCTGATTATACCTGGCTTCACTCTGGTTGATCATGTGATCCGCATAAATAAATGAAAGTCTAAATTTGCCAGCAAAGGAGGGATTGAAAATCGTTTCAAAATCTAATTAGTATCACTTTTTAGTGCAGCAATGATTTCTACTTTCCGTTAAAATTTCAAGTTTTCCTATTTATTTGTTGTTTTTATATGGACACAACATCTACAAACTTTCCGTAGAGCCATATCCATGATAGCTATAACCTTTACAAGAATTAAAACCACAATCATAAAATTTGTAAAATGTTGTAACCTTTACTTAACCAAGAGAAAACCTGTCAAAGTATAGATTAAATTTTGTAAATATGTGATCGTGGTTTAAACTCTTGTATCATAATTTATTGTTACAGAATTTCTACTTCATTTTAAAATTCATATTTTTTTAATAATTGTAGTTGTTTATTTTTACCTTTAGAAATGTTAAGTGTTTATTTAGCGTTATGTAGCGTTTTCTACTGTGGTGAACCGAAGTTAAGTTCGTTCATGATATCGGAATATGAAAAGTAGATACCCACAGATCAATCAACAAGCTGGGGAAATTTTGTAGCGATAGTTCGAGCCATATGAACGCTAGCGGTACTAAACTGACCAGGTAGGTGGATAATAGAAGAAAAATGTTAGCGACCTATCTAGTGTATGTTTAGTACATATGCACATGACACATCGAAAACAACACTGAATGACCGGTTTTTCGCTTAGGAATTCGACTGAGTGGTATTTCGGCGCGTGAATTATTTGGAAATCCCTGCTTTTAGATACTACTGTACTTAATAGTAAAATTGAAAGATGTAACCAGTAAAACCAACAACAAGATATAATATCAGTAGAACTACAATAGAATATTGAATAGCAAAAGGCCATAACATGGGAGATTTCAAATTCGAATCCCCATTGCACTAAATATGCTTGCCCTTCTGGCGGTGTGGACGTTAAAATATGACCATGAATCCTACTATTTAGTGATAAATAGTTGGCTGGTAGGAGGTAATGGCCAGCTGTCTCTCCTCCAGTCTTTCACTGCTAAATAAGAAGTAGAAAGCATTCGTGTTGCTTTGCGCAAAGTTCGAAGAAACCAATATACAGTAAAGTTGAAACTTCTAGTCAGTAAAAGCTACAGGAAGGTATATCAGTGGTAAAACTACAATAAAATATAGTCAGTAGAAGCCATAGGAAGACATAACACCTGTAGTGCTACATACTGAACAGTAAAGTTGAAACTCAAACCATAGGAAGACATAACACCTGTAGAACTACATACTGAATAGTGAAGTTGAAACTCAAAGCCACAGGAACGTATAACACGTTATAGCCAGTAGAAACCACAGAAAGATTTAACACATGTAACATGCTTCTGTAAAGCACCACACACATGTCAGCATCAGGCAGTGTGGGAGACAATGATGTCACCAGAAACGATGACTTCGTATTTCCTCAAAGTGTCACCAGATACGGAGTATCTTTATAGTAACTCTATAAAGTGTTACTAGAGGGCGATTGCTAGTCTGTCATGAAGGGTGAACATCACGTTAGAGACAATGAAGTCCACGAAGTGAATCAACGTGTTTCAAGATGTAATCAATGATTAGATTTAATTATGATCTGCAGTCGCTTTAGGCCTAAAACATTAATTAATTTGTTCTATACTTAATCGTACTTTTAGATTTCTTGATCTTTTATAAGTGAATCACTTTTCGTCCTGTAAAGGACGCTTATTTAACATGCAAACTTACGATAGTCTTACTATTTCACGAGTTTGTCATTGTCTATATAATTACGGTTTTGACAATATATTGCTTTTTACGATAAAGAACAAAAAATACGCAACCAATTTTCATTTAACATACTGATTATAGTTTTAGTTTATATATTTAAACATATATTTTACAGTTATCTCCCTGAGGAGTACACAACCACTCTATTTTGATGAGAGAACTCCTTACAATATATATGTTATCTATTATTTGAATTTACTTTACACAGTTTTCGTCCTGGAAAGAATGATTATTTAATTCTCTATATAAGTTAACACATTATTTCACTTAACGAATATTTATATATAATGCACGTTTTAATGTTCTATGAATGCATATGTTTTGCTAAAATTAAAAATAATAAATGAATGACTTAATGTTCACCCATCTTTTGTAAAATATTTTCTCAACCCAAACGAGCCGTTTTTGCATATAAATTTCTCAACAAGTGGGTTTCTCGACATCACTGTTCACCCATCTGTTCGTTTGAAGATTAATATTTCTTGAAATGTTAAGACTCCCTAACTTTAAGACACTGTTTGTTATGAAGTCATCACATTTTACTATTTACCCAATCACTGTACAAATATAGAAACTACTTAAAATAGTGAACTTACCATTTTCTATGCAATATTCAGTTGATGTATAAATATACCATACAAATGAAAGTCATAAAACTTTACAGTTGTAAAGTACAGGCTATTAATGAGTTTTTGCACGTGTTAATCAAAACGTCTGCAACAATTATTGAGACTACGAGCATACAGACGATTCTTTCATTTCCATCTGCAGGTAACCGACACCATGGAGAACTTTACTTTGATTCATTGTGACATTTTTAACGTATCAGGCTAATCAGTCTATCTTCAAAACACCTAAGTTGATTGATTGACTGGAATTAAGCATAAAACCTTAGAATGGGCTATCTGTGCTCTGCCCACCACGAGTGTCGAGACCCGATTTCTAGTTTACTAAATGATTAAATGTAAAAGCCAGAAACAAAAGTTAACAAATAAGTTTGAAATAGGTCTGCATTGTGCTGAAAGAATTTTAACGTAACACTTTAAAATGTATATATTTGTTTACAAATTCCATTATGCTATAACAATTAAACTTATGACTGTAATGTTTTGAATTTCGCGCAAAGCTATTCGAGAGCTATCTGCACTAACCATCCCTAATTTAGCAGTATAAGACGAGAGGGAAGGCAGCTAGTCATCACCACCCACCGCCAACTCTTGGGCTACTCTTTTACCAACGAAAAGTGGGATTGACTTACCTTGTAATACCCCTATGGCTGAGAGGGCGAGCATGTTTGGTGCAACGAGGATTTGAACCCGCGATCCTCAGATTAGGAGTCGAACGCATTAACCCACCTGGCCATGCAGAGCCAAATGCCAATAAAAATCACAGAATCCAAAAATCCAAAATTTGTATGTACCCTCGTATTAATGTCATAAATATTAAATTTAAAAATGAATCAATCATAGTGAAACTAAATGTTATTTTGACACTCGTAATCTGAGGGTCGCGGGTTTGAATCCTGGTCGCACCAAACATGCTTGCCCTTTCAGCCGTGGGGGCGTTATAATTTGACGGTCAATCCCACTATTCGTTGGTAAAAGAGTAACCCAAGAGTTGACAGTAGGTGGTGATAAGTAGCTGCCTTCCCTCTAGTCTTACACTGTTAGCTTAGGGACGGCTAGCGCAGATAGCCCTCGAGTAGCTTTGCGCGAAATTCAAACAAAAACAAATTAGTGGCGTTTTTGCATTTTATACTACTACCTACTCCTGCAAATGGATTCTCACTAAGTTTGGTACAGAAGATTATTACTTACATGAGGAGAAATATGCAAATTCCAGTTTTATTTATTATATTTTATGGTTTCATGTTTTTTTCCCACTACTTTGCTCCTTGTTGATGGATCTTCATCAAATTCGACACGAAAGTTGTTTTTTTTATGTACATGGGGACCTACATACATTTTTTTACAGTTTTTGATTTTGCGGTTTTTGTGTTCTCTACCACAACTTCGTCTCCTGTTCATCAGACCTGGTATGAAAGTTTGTTGATTCCATGTTGAAATACAAGAAGTTTCACGTTTTGTGTTTTTATGGGTGTTTTTAAATATTACATATAAGGGAAGTAAATTTTCATATCCTAAAATAACTTTTTACCAATCGTGAATTTACATAATTTCCTCGTATTCCAACTATATTATAATAGTCGTTTTGTTACGATAAGAGTTTGTGTCGTTTTCAGGAGAACAACTGTAAAAAATTTGCTTAAATATAGAAACTTACAATATAATCAGCATCTTAAATCAATATCGGATTCGTATTTTCTTGTACTTTATTCTAATAAACAGTATTTTGTCAATAAATTATATGGATAAAACAAACTACTGAAGTGACAATATTTTTAAAAGTTTCCATGTTAAATAAGCACTCTTTTAAGAATGGTAAATTATTTACCAATAAAACGTCAGAAAATGTAAAAGTATGATTAAATTTGGAACTAATTAGTTAGTGTTTTATGCCTAAAGCGACTGCAGATCGTCATTAAATCTAACCAGTGATTACATCTTGAAACACGTTGATCCACTTCGTGGTCTTCATTGTATATGATGCCATGTTTACCTGTCATTGTTGCCTAGCAATCACCATCTGGTGACAATTTGTGTTTGTATGACGTAATCGCATGACGCCCTTTGGTAACACTTTGTGGGAATTGTAACATCATCACATCTGTGGTAGTATTTTCTCCTCATTGCCTAAGGTTGAGATACGTGTGGCGCTCTCAAGTGGCGTGTAATTAGATAATAAAGTAGAAATTTATAGCCAGTAGACAGCACAGGAAGATATAACACCAGTAAAATTACAGTAAAATACAGATTATAAAATTGAAGGTTACAGCCAGTAGAAGCTATAAGAAGATATAACACTAATAGAACTGCATGAGAATATGATATAATGAAATTGAAACTTATTTATTTATATAAGTGTACACGTATAACTAGTTTACTCACACAAAAATTCAGCATATTTGTAAATAATTATTTTGGTTTGTGTTAATTTAGATGTCTGAGTTTTTATGTGAGTTTCAAATAAATTGGATATTTGCACTTATACATATAGCACATTTTGATTTCAAATATGTCTTCAAATCAGTCTAGCGTTTTTAGTTTAAAACGCTTTTATGCGCTAATGACAAGAAAAGAAAATTTGCAGGTATTTTCAAGTCAATCCTACGAGTTTTTAGCTTGACTCGCTTTAATAGCTTAACGACCATATAAAAAATATACATAAAAATATTTGCAAATGTCTTCAAGTCAGTTTTCTTATCATTACGTAATTCGCTCTTATACCCAGAAGAAAATATAAATATATATAAATTTGTATGCATCTTTAAGTTAGTCTCACCCTATAAGTTTAACTCGCTGTTTTATCCAGAACAAAATATAAATATTTAAAGGTTTGAATTTATCTGTAAGTCAGTAACACCATATCAGATTAACTCACTCTTATATCCTAAGGACAATGCAAGAATCAGAAAGTTTTTACCGGTATTCAAAGTTATTATATTCCTATACTTAAACTATATTTACGGTACGTACTTACTCCCTCTCACGTTTATAACTATTCTCTTTCACTGATGCACGCTATATGCAAATTTTTGTTTGCATGCCATAAGCCTTGAAATTCCACTCACCTCACAATTTATATGGTTCAACTGCAACCCGCATGTAAATCATCATTACGACAATTTTTCGCCAATAGGACTGCAACATAACCTCCTCACGCATTTCAGTCCCTCTAATTAAATCTAGAACTATAATTTCATGATAGACATAAAAAGAAGCAACTCTTATCAGTGAGGAGGAAGGGTGAGAAGTGTAAGAGGAGGTAAGTGCGTATAAGAAATATATTTTCATTATAGAAAAACAATAACTTACAGTACAGTACATTACCACTTCTCACACATATAAATGAAATCTCACATTGAATAGTAGGATGGGTTGGTGCTAGGTATTGAAAGAAGTATCCTTCAAAAACAGCCACTGACAAAAGAATAAAAAAAATAAATGTGGGAAACCACACCCCTTCTGTATCAGGTATATTCTACATTCAGTGTAGAGATAAGTGTTGCACACATAGGCAGAACGTGAGAGGAGCATAACTGAATGTGATCCAATAAAACAAAATATAAATCTTAGTTATAAGGACTCTGAAAAAACGATCTAGAGACAGAAATGTGGGGAAAGTTAAAATAGATCTGCTCCAAGGTGCAGAGCGGCTAGGGCATGACTGATCAACTCCAGTCAAAACCAAGTGGCATTGTAATTGAAACTTCTGACCCATAACAGAAAGAGAGTCCACAATTTCTTCATATCAAGTTGAATATAATGAAATTATATAATTTTCAAACTGATCTACTAAACAGAGCACATGAGCACAAATCTACGAACACCCATACATCCGAGAACACGACATCTCAGTGATGGTATGAAAGGATGTGTCAAATGCGGTTAGTCACATCAAACAAACTAAATCATACAGTGAACCCATTGTGCAACATAAACCTCAGGCAGTGAAACTCTCAGAGGTAGAGTGGGACAGGGAGAACTTTCGCCCCAAACAACATCATCATCTGAATGGAACCACATAGGAGTCAGTCTACATGTACACACAACATAAACCTCAGGTCCCACCACACGGATGTGGAAACGATTAGACAAAACTAAGAAATTGAGTTAGGTTCAAGAAACGGTATCTTTGATGATTTATGTTGACTGGTCTACAGGGGTTGAGAACTTTCGTGATGGATCTACAAAAGCAACATCATCATCTGAATAGAACCACATATAAGTCAGTCTACATGTACACACAACATAAACCTCAAGGTCCCACCACACGGATGTAGAAATGATTAGACAAAACTAAGAAATTGAGTTAGGTTCAAGAAACGCAACCAACGTATCTGTGATGATTTATGTTGACTGGTCTAGTTACTGGGAGCCAATATCTGGATAATGGTTGAACGAGGAATCCCAATGTGATGGATCTACTCAAAAGCAACATTATCCTCTGAAAAGAACCACACAGAAGTCATCTACATGTACACAAACATAAATCTCAAGGACCCACCACATGGATGTAAAAATGATTAGATAAAACTAAGAAATTGAGTTAGGATCAAGAAACACAACCAACGTATATGTGATGATTTATATTGACTGGTGTAGTTACTGGGAACCAACATCTGGATAATGGTAGGACGAGGAATCCCAATGTGATGGATCTACTCAAAAGGAACATTATTTTCTGAATTGGACCACATAAATGAGGAGCACAACATCAACATTTTGGAACCATTGCACAGAGTTGAGGTAGAACATATGTATTTTGAAATATGTAAAACACTATTCTCTGGATAGAACCACACAGAAGTAAAAAAGTAACAAGGACTTCCGTACTCCTATAGCTGAAGAAGTGGAATGAAATATGATGGAGTCTGGAAAAATGACAAGGCCAGACACAATGCAACAGGCAACTACAAGAACTTTATATTAAAAAAGAGAACTATCCTGATTTATTCAATCAAATTAACGGTAGGTATGGGTACCTATCGTGTAAATTTGGTTTGCTTTGTTTGGAATTCAGCGCAAAGGTACATCATAGACTATCTGTGCTTTGCCCACCACGGGTATCGAAACCCGGTTTCTAGTGGTGTGAGTCTGCAGACATACCACTGTGCCGCTGGAAGATACCCATGTAAATCCATAGGTTAGTATGGTTCAAAACGAGCATATCTATAAAAAAATATATGACAAGGAAAACTAACAGGAATCTTGTGGTACACCCCATCTCAACATTGTGTATTACTGGTCATAGGTATACATCTTGGCCACAGGATCTGAGAAATAACAAGCATAACTGAGCAAGTAACGTTCGCCACTGAATGTGATTCTAATTTTAAGTGGGACATGCCAGTGAGGGTAAAAATATATATATAAAAGATATCTTGCCCATTTTGAAGGATGGCTGCAGGTGGAAGGAGGTACCTAAAAAAGAATGAAACAGCTATTGATTGAAGATCGTGGGAGATGAATGTATGAGGTGCAGGCTACATACTTTACTGAAGAGTTTCCTGTAGTGGTTGATGGAGGTGAGACGCCAGGAAAATGTAAGATGCCCAATTTGATCTGAATGCACCTGGAACAGAATTCGCGAAGAAAGAGACAAAGAGGAATAGATCAATCGAATCAGTTGATGAACCCTACTTAAAATGGCAGAAGGATGGAGGTCACATAGAGATAAATGATACTAATGGTAAAAGAGGCTGTGTAGGCAATGTTACAATGAAAAGCATATATCGAACATAGTAAGGGATGGAAGAGAAACCGGCAAGAAGGAAGAGCATTCCTGTAAACTGCCGAAATTCTGAATAGGAATAATCAATTTGGATAAAGGAGAACATATGTGAAATGGGTAAATGTACGTAAAACGTCGATTTCAAAAGTATCAAAACAACACCAAACTAAAAGAAGTAGGAGTAAGCCTGAATGAATTTGTCAAACATGAAACATGAGGATGAAGGCTCAGATGGAGGGAGTAAAACATGGAACATGAGAATGAAGGCTCAGATGGAGGGAGTAAAAGACAATACTGACATTACAATCCAAAATCACTGCACGATTAGGAGGTAAATAAATCCAGAGGGAGCATAAAAAGTGCTAGTTGGTCCAGTCTTGACTGAGAATGATCACTGATGGCCCGAGGAGGAGGAGTTGAAGATCAAAAGAGGTATCTTGGTATTTAGTAAAGTGGTAACAGCTTTTAGATGAAAAATTCCCCATATACTGCATAGCCACCTGAAAACCTGAGGGTCTAAAGACCACTATGTAGGACAAACCTAATGAAGTCATGAAAAATGATTTGCTATAGGTTGAAGAGTACCTGAAACATGACACACAAAGAGACTTATTAACAACATGTGGGCCAGATAAAAAGTTTCAATATTCAACCACAAAAAGAACAGGGATGGGTGTTCAAATAGTAATTTAAGTAAGCCACAATGGTAGAGTTGTCAGAATGGAGCATGACATATTGGTTCTGTACTAGAGAAAGAAAATGAATAAAATAATTTCATAGTGACAAAAGCTCATAGATATTGATATGTTAAGGCATTACGATCTGAAACTATTGTCCAGAACCCTTGTCCTGATGGACCCATGCTCTTCAACCTTGAAGAGAAGCATCTATGAGTAAGTGTATATCTAAACAAGGTGAAGGAAGTAGTATTCTCGTCGTGGTATTTTTCTTGTTTAATCACCAATTTAGATTTGCTGTACAAAAAAGAGGAAAAGTAATTTGGATTCCAAAAAATTCCATTGGCTGTGCAGAGTTCACTGAAGATAACGTATATGTGGGTGCTCTAAAAAAAAGCATAAGTTCTCAAAAGCCACAGAAATGTTTATGAGTGTTCTAAAATACATTTTTGGTTTATGACACAAAAACAAAACAGGTGGTGCTTTTCTTCATAGGCACATTAAAATTCTTAAATAAATACACACTATAAAAACTTGTATACAGATACAAATCTGATGAATTATATCAGATTAAGAAGTTTTATAGAGCTTACCAATGAAAGCAATAGTCACAGAAATGGGAAACTTTGTTCGATCTTTCATGTCATTCTGAATTGTAGGAAACGAGGAAGCACCACCAAATGAAAAGAGTATTGTTGCAAATGACAGAAAAAACGACTTTATCGAGGGTGATGGACGAATGAGGTCTTTTTCTGTGGTCTTGTCATTCAAAATATTTATCAACAACAGCAAACAGGCAATCGCTGTAGTAGCCAGTGCCCCTACTGCAATAGGCCTAGAAGGTGAAAAGAAATACATTTCAGAAAGATGTTATGATTTTGCTATATTATACAGCAATAACCTTTTCTAACGACTCCTGAAAAATAATAAAAGTCCTACTATATACTACACGGTTGTTGTTTGGAAGAGGAAAGGTGATTCGATTGTGTTTTAATTTTTGTTATTTGCTAAATTTACTTCACCCATAAACACGCTAAAAATATCAGCAGTAAAATAAATAATAGATAATTTCAGGTTTATTATTTAAATTTATGAAACTCCAGAACTATTCTAGACAGTTTGCTAATTTTAGTTACTGATATGCCCTGTATAAACACCAACGTATTATCAATATATATTTAGTAGATGTAATAATAGTCTCCAAGTAAAGTTATTTAATAGTATTGCTTGGTTGTATTAAGGGTGTTGTTAATAGCAAAAGGAAAATTAACCTCTTACGTCAAGCAAATCTACACAGTCAAGCTATATATCACACGTCGTCACGATATTCATTAGACGTGATAATGCGTTGCAATTAATTAATTAGTAACAATAAAAAACCAACATTTCATGTCGAGACACTATCTACACACATTCATGCCATAATTCCTTTTATTTTTTATGTTCTTGCTTGTATTCAATTTCAAGTGCTTTCTTCTTTTCATTTAGTATAATTTAATAAATTTTTATATATTACTGAATAATTTATGAAATGTATTATTATTTTTCTTCGTGTGCCACTACTCTTAGCTCGTTTGTAGGTTCAGAATTTGTTCTCAAGTCTTTTAGCCACGTGTTATTTAATTTTTTTTTTTCCATCTAACATCTATATTCTCACTGAAAACCCGAACCATGATCCTCGTGTTAATCAATCAAATAACTTTAACTTGGCTACCACTATTCACTTTTTATTCTACACTCAGTAGTCGTGTTATATTTCACACGTCATCAAGATATCCATCACACTAGGTTATTAAAATATTTACAGTTAAACAACTTATTTTCAACTTCGCCGTCTCCTTTTACAAGAAAAAAAAAAGACATCAACGAAAATTCTTAGCCGAATTTCCATTCCAAACTACTACTCCACCTAGTGGCAAAAAACACATTATTATACACGGTAAAGATAAAATACAAACCACCACCATTGTACACAGTAAAGCTAAAAACACAAACTGTCATGATTAAACACCACACAGTAAAGGTATATATAAACCACTACTATTAAACACTACACAGTGAAGGTATAAACAAAAACCACTACCATTAAATACCACACAGTAAGGGTAAATTTAAACCACTACTATTAAACACTACACAGTAAAGATATAAATATAAACCACTACTATTAAATACTACCCAGTAAAGATATAAGAATAAACCACTACTTTGAAACACCACACAGCAAAGGTATAAATATAAACCATTACTATCAAATACTGCACAGTAAAGGAATAAATATAAACCACTACTATTAAATACTACATATTAAAGGTATAATAAATATAAACCACTACTGTTAAATACTACACATTAAAGGTATAATAAATATAAACCACTACTATTAAATACCACACAATAAACGTATAAATATAAACCACCACTATTAAATGCTAAACAGTAAAGATATAAATATAAACCACTACTATTAAACACTACACATTAAAGATATAAATATAAACCACTACTATTAAATACAACACAGTAGAGGTATAAATATAAAACGTTACTATTAAACACCACACAGTTAAGGTATAAATATAAAACGTTACTATTAAACACCACACAGTAAAGATACAAATATAAACCACTAATACTAAAAACTACATAGTAAAGGTATAAATATGAGCCACCATTATTACACACCATAAAGCTATAAACACAAAACCATCATTATTAAACATCATACAGTAAAACTACAAAAACAAATCATCATTATTATACATAATAAAACTATAAACACAAAACCATCATTGATACACACAATAAAACTATAAACACAACTACCATTATTACACAATAAAAAAAATCATGCTTATTAAACATTAAAGAGCATTAATATAAACATAAGCTACCATCAGGGGCGTAGATGTTTTACACCCGATGGGGGGATGATTTTTGCAACCACTTATGTGGACTGTTCAATTTGTAAGTTGGTAATCTCTGATTACGTGAACCTGAAAGCCGTAAACATGCAGTCACAGAGTAATCTTGTTGCCACGATACTCCAAGGTTTCCATGAAGGTTTGTATAAGTGAGGTGTTGTGAACAGTTTTCAAAATGTTAATAGAATAAAGACAAATGTGTCATAAATTAACTGCCACATGAATTTATTCCTGCATACTGCACAGTATAAAAGATGGCCATTATACTTGACATGGTTACTAATAACTTTCATTGCATGAATTACGTTTTCAAATATTAATAAAACTAGTAATTACCCTTGATAAGTTTATATCTACTGAAAAACTGTTCAAGTTGTTCGATAAAAATAATTAAAATGTCTTTGCGAACTCTTGAAAACTACACATCAATACAATGTAGCACATAATTATTCATACTTTTCATTGAATTAAGATTCATTTAGTCCTCTAGTCTACATGTTCCCAAACGTAGACCTCCTTTGTGATGATCTGTTTATGAATTCTTTCACAAGCTCTTCTATATTTATTTTGTCGACCTCATCTTTGTGAGTGTGACAAACTGCTACATGGTTGAGGCGGCACTGAGACACAGTTGACCTTAACCACGTCTTCAACCGTCTTAATGCAGAAAAGCTGCGTTCACATTCGTAGCTGGATACTGGACATACAAGCAAAACTTTCATGAGAAGAAATACATCACTAAACATCTGCTGGCTTGTTTCATGCATTTTACAGTAAGCATCCTTCGCACATTTCAGAGATACTGCTTTTGTTGTTCCTTTGAACATGGGCAACTGAAACTCGAGCCGTTGTGCAGAGATTTCTGGATAGAAGTTTATAACCGAGTTGTCAATCTTGCCAGATGTGATCATGTTCTCAAGTGCCAGATAATGCCTCAAGCCATTGTTGTCCGCATTGAATCTGGTGGTCAGATGTTCTATGACAGTGTCCATAAATTCAAAATATTGGCTTCTGTAGTAATCTCCAGCTGTTGCAGCATGGTGTGCTGAGCCATCACCTGTGATCCTTCTGGGGTCTGCGAATGCGTGGTAGTTCAATAGGCACCAGATCTAGGGAACTTACCTCTTTCTCAGCTTCATGAAATATCTTGTTGCAATTTTCCTCTGTTCACAATACCCGCAATTGCTCAACTGTCATTGCAGATGCTTCAATCATGCCAGATACTGTGGCTGACTTTGCTTAGAATGCACGGTTTAGTTCCTCTAATGTGGCTAATGGATGCTGAGCCATCAACAATCCTAAAACTGTCTTTCCTTTGTCAAATCTGTCCAGCAGACCTCGTTCTTTCACTGCTACATCTGATTTTTCATTTGCTAATTCAGATAAAGAATCAACAATGTCACTGTAGTGATCATTAGCACATGTAATTGCAGATAGGTGGCACAACCAGCGTGTTGGACACAGTGGGCGGATGTATTTAACTGGACCATTGTGGCTGTCTGACGATACAATATTTTCAAAGATTGTCTTGTATTTGTCTGACCTCTGAAGCAAGACACCAAGTTCATATACTCACTTGATAGAATCTCGAACACATTCAAAAGCTTCAACTGCATGTTGCATTATTAAATTATCCTTATGTGCTCCGCAGTGAAAAACAAAGCTGACGGTTGCTTCTCTTTTAATTTTGCCCGGCATCCACGGTATGCACCACTCATGTTAGCGGCTCCATCATAAGTTTGTGCTCTTAATCCTGACAGTGGTAAATTGAGTCTAGTCAGTACATCAAGTATAATCGAGGATATTGTTTCACCAGTTGTATTGGAAACACTGTACAAACCAAGAAATGTTTTATGGACGTCAAGGTTCTCATCTACGTATCGTACCCATATTGCTTCCTGTTTGGCACCTGTAACATCTTGAGTGGCTTTGCTTGTAGGCCTGTGATGCAATAAAACAATTCAACACATCAAACTGTAGGGAGGGATGATTGTATGCACCATACCCCCCAACTAAAATGAAGGGGGAATGTATTCCCCATCCCCCCAGGATCTACGCCCCTGGCTACCATTATTACACACAGTAAAGTTATAAAAATAAACAGACAAAATTATTATTTTTACAGACAAAAGTTATTTATTATTCATTTTAGGTAGAACAATTAAAGCACCACACAACTATAGTACAGACAAAAACCATTTATTCTTGTTTATTTAGGTCGAACAATTAAAGCACCATACTCCTGTAGAATACACAAAACATATTTGATAGCCGAACATCTCCATTATTTCATTCTGAGTCTTTGGTGATGTGAATGTGGTTTTCTTTGACAAGTAGGCCGTCAACTCAGGATCTTACTCTTCCAGGAGCTTCATTAACTGCAGGAAGTTCCCCTCCGTATCAGTATGTTCACCTAATGCTGAACCTTGACGCAGTAAGAAAGGTAAACTTCTGAATATTTTGGCTAAACTTTTTTTGCATTCTTCCTGCTGCTTCTTTTTTTTTTCATCATGTAGCTGGACAGTCACTGGAGTTACATCAAGTTAACCTTCTGGAGATATAGCGAATCTGTGCTGAGGGGTGGATTGGTGTCCGTTGAATTTCTGTTTTGCCTTTTTCCAGTTGCAAAAACCGGTGGATATGAAGGTATATTCCGCTGGTCTCTCCAATTTCCCTGTAAAAAGGCCTCTGTTTTCCGCCTTGGCACAATGAAAGCATATGACTTTTTGAGTCTGATTGTCGAAGTGCAGCCATGGGAACTCATCAAACCACTTGCCCTGGAAGTTGATATTTTGAGATTTTGCTTTCTGTCGTATTAGCTGTGCGTCTGGATGATATGGCTTTCCACACTGTATCTGTGGAGTGTCAGATTTTTCATTACTACACAAACTTGTTTCACAAGTATCTGGTGGATCATGATGTGCAATAGTTTTACAAGCATTTTCAGACTCGTCCTCTGATGAACATGGTATTTCCTCTGTATGGAAAGTTTCTATTCCTTTGCTTGAGGTTGTTGCATTATCTGCATCTGGATTGTCGCTTGTAGTACTAGTAACTGGCTTGCAGAACTGTCTAATATCGGAAAGTTTCAGACGCTTGCTTGTCATAATTGGAATCTGTTTCCCAGATGACTCAACAGGCTAAAATACAGTCTTTATTGAAAAACTCTAACGTACAACGAGCAAAGATAGAACAAAATGGAAGTAGGACTGAACTGTACAATGTATTTAAGTCGAACGCGCGAACCTCATAGTGACTACCGAGCTGACTGACCGCCTGGGCATCGCTGGAACAAATATGTGTGCTAGTTACAACACAAGTAATTGCAAGTTTCTCGAAAAATACTTAAACAATCAAAAATATATTATATTCCTGTTAAAGTTCATCAAAAGGCAAACATGTTGTGACATAATGTCTACAAGCACGCCCATTAAATAAACACACCTAAACAAAAACTAGCAATACAATTCGAGTAGAGGCTTCAGGCCGTTGAAATCGCTCCTTTTGTGTTCTAGTTATACAAGAAAATACAATATTTTTACTATCTATGATAAGAGAATATATTGTTCTTTTACCATAAAGCACCAGCACTTTATTAGAGGGCGGTGATAATCTGAAATTTCAAGGATTAATGAGGGCCACAAACACAGGTCTAATGAGCCCTGTTGTAAAATCGAGGCTCAGACTAAAGGGAGCAGAGGGGGGTGATGTAGGGCGCGTCTGGATCCGAGCGGCCCGAACCTGTCGTTAACTGTACACTAAACATACTATGGTCAGCGACTTCGGCAGCTAAGGAGAGTAAGGAGTTCGACAATAAAACCGGCTAGACATGCATAAGAACAAATTGCGTAGAAAAACCGCACAATATACACATAAGATTGATGCAGCTACAAGCTACAAATGGCCTGCCAGATCTAGATCACAGGAGTAATATTTTCGGATTTCATGCTCTGTTCAATTTGAAACTTTTACCTAATCTTACACTACGTACAAGACGTAGGTAGATTCTGTGATAGTGCTTGCAAGCCTTGCATGAATACTTAGGCCTACTAACTGATACTTACGAACTATCGCTTAGATCGAAAAGCTTAGAAACATGCCTATGATCAAAGGTTTCCTCCTTGCATACCTCCCATGCAAGTTAAACGTGCGCAGTCTCTTTCTGATTGTAGAGGCATGCACTTTCACATCAACAGTAGCCAGAGCCTGCTGTAGGTCCCGTGATGACATGTTAGGGTGTTTGGAGACCTCTTTTAGCATCTTGCAGTCTGCTCTCGGAGTGAACTTGCTTGGACGACCAGACCTGGGCATGTTGGCAGTTGTTTTGAAAGCCCTTCACTTGTTGACTATTTTCCAGACAGTGGAATGGCTGATTTCAAAATCTTTTGGGATCTTTTTAAAACCCTTACCAGACTCATAAGCTGCTACAATTTTCTTTCTGAAGGCCTCAGACAGATCTTTGCTCTCACCATGGTACTCACTCTTACTTCAACAGTCATCAGCACACCAAACTAAATGTCTGAGGTTTAAGTAGGGCAAGCCTCATTAACTTTTCTGAGTAACGATCTTCTAATCATGTGCACCTGGTGTAATACATCTGTGTGTGAACTTGCTTGGACGACCAGACCTGGGCATGTTGGCAGTTGTTTTGAAAGCCCTTCACTTGTTGACTATTTTCCAGACAGTGGAATGGCTGATTTCAAAATCTTTTGGGATCTTTTTAAAACCCTTACCAGACTCATAAGCTGCTACAATTTTCTTTCTGAAGGCCTCAGACAGATCTTTTGCTCTCACCATGGTACTCACTCTTACTTCAACAGTCATCAGCACACCAAACTAAATGTCTGAGGTTTAAGTAGGGCAAGCCTCATTAACTTTTCTGAGTAACGATCTTCTAATCATGTGCACCTGGTGTAATACATCTGTGTGTGAGTTGAGCTATTTTAAGTGGGAATAAATGTGGGGGTGTCCTGACTTATGCATTTTTGTAGAATTACATTTACATAATATCTTGAAAAGTCTTTTCTTCAGTTTTAATTGTTTAGTTATATTCCTATAAATCTCTCAGTATTGTTAAAATTGAGATTAAATATCTATATATCCAAAAATGTTACAAATATACATAGGCTTTCATAGGGTGCTCTAACTTTTTCACATGACTGTATACTTTAAAATTGCTTTTGCATATCTCTTATCTCCACATTCTAAGACAAAACATAACTCACATTACAATGATATCTCTTTTTTATAACAATTTATTTCAGTTACTCACTGTGCTATGTTGAAATTCATTTCTTTTGTATATTACGTTTTTACACAAAATATATGTATGTAGTTATTTATTTTCTTAAAATAAAACTCATGTTAAATGCTGATTTGTTTCACATTCCTCTTAATCTGTATAATAATGACATATCTTTTGTCTCCCACAATGGGGCGATGAAAGATAAGTTTTAATGAATTATAGTTTGGAAGTCAGGTGTTAAACGCCGAAATCTGATAACTCGGTAAAATTCAATAGACCTGCATTTATAATAAAAATGTCATTAGCTGATTTATATATATCTATATTTATTACTGAGCAAAACAAGTTCAGAGTACAGTAGTATAATGGGGGCTGGAACGTCAACCTCAGGAGGTAGAACTTTCGTTTTTATTTTATTACTTTGGAGAGCAGTTACCTTCCCAAACAATAGAAAGTGATATAGACGAAGTATGTTGGAGATTTTAGCACTCAGATTTTGTTCTCCGAACATACATATATATTCTGATAATTTTGTCTGATTATTATTTCAACATGTGATACTAGCGAATGGACGTAAGATCTTTTAAATGGTATATCCTCATGGCAATGCGGCTCCTACTTCCACAGGAACCTCCAAAACCCAGTGTACATTTTATATTTCAAATTTTAGCCTGGGAATCCTTTTAAATTATGTAACGTATTTAATATTGTCCTTTGTTTTGACCTATTTTGTTCATCAAAATGTCGTACATCATAGGTTCGGATTTATTGTTTTTAAAGCACTCTTTCCTTTTGGTGTTGTGGCCCGGCATGACCAGGTAGGTTAAGGAGTTTGAATTTTAATCCGAGGGTCGCAGATTCGAATCTCCGTCGCACCAAATATGCTCGCCCTTTCAGCTGTGGGGACGTTATAATGTGAGGTCAATCTCATTATTCGTTAGTAAAAGAGTAGCCCAAGAGGTGGCTGTGGATGTTGATGAATAGCTGTCTTCACTCTAGCCTTACACTGCTAAATATTAGACGGATAGCGCAGATAGATCTTGAGTAGCTTTCCGCGAAATTTAGAAAAACAAATCTTATGATGTTAATATTTGCTTAACTGTTTAGGTTGGTTTGTTTGTTTTTGAATTTCGCGCAAAGCTACACGAGGGCTACCTGCGTTAGCCGTCCCTAATTTTGCAGAGTAAGACAAGAGAGAAGGCAGCTAGTCATCATCAGCCACCACCAACTCTTGAACTACTCTTTTATTAACGAACAGTGGGATTGACCGATTATTATAACGCCCTCACGACTGAAAGTGCAAGCATGTTTGGTGTGATGGTGATTCCAACTCGCGATCCTCGGTTTACGAGTCGAGTGCCTTAATCACCTGGCCATGCAGGGCCTAACGGTTTAGGTACTAATTTTCTATACATACATATGTGTAATCCTCTTACTTGCCAACATTTTCTCTTATCACCAAATCCTAATAAACAAGTTCTGTTATCCAACAAAGAGACTCATATTCAGCTTGTGCTTAATACAATCCTTTAGGATATAAATTAATCAATCATTAGAATTCTTCTTTTTCTGTAAATAATTTTATTATAACATCTATATCAAGAAAATCATTTTGCACAATGAAAAATCTCATGATATAGTTTTATTTCAATAACACTATTGAATCTAGAAAAATATTTCTTTTTTTACAATCTTAAATCACTCACCAAAAATCATTGGGCGTTCCAAACCACATTAAAGGACACAAAAAGGCCGCCAATAATAGAATCCAATAACAGAAATGGATGCCAATTTTTTCCGCAAGAGAAGCGATCATTTGAGAGGACAGAAGAAGAAATACGGTTGCCACTCCAAATAGTGTAAAATTTACACAAAAAGATACTACAGCCCTTGAAGATAAAAATTAAAATTCATTAATCATATTAATAACTGCAACTACCATCTGCAATACTAAGATACAACTTTTCTAAACAAAAATTATTACAAAAGTTATGGTATGTTAGAAAAAAATAGATTTTTAAAACTATTATTAGTTCTAACTTTATTTATATATTACAATTATTTGAATACAAAATTTATAAATTAATACAACCTCTACAGAAACTTAGTTTATATGCTAACTTAAGGTTTGTTTTTGAATTTCGCACAAAGCTACTCGAGGACTATCTGTGCTAGCCGTCCCTAATTTAGCAGTGTAAGACTAGAGGGAAGGCAGCTAGTCATCACCACCCACCGCCAACTCTTGGGCTACTCTTTTACCAACGAATAGTGGGATTGACCGTCACATTATAACGCCCCCACGGCTGAAAGGGCGTGCATATTTGCCGCGACGGTGATGCGAACCTGCGACCCTCAGATTACGAGGTCCTTAACACGCTTGGCCATGCTGGGTCGCTAACGTAGAGATTTTAAAGTTTCGATTATTTATTTGTTACTATTTGGAGTACCCATCCCCTGGGCGGAAGTTATTTACATTCGTGATTAATGAAAGGTTATATTAAGAATGGAAAGTTACTTCCCTTATATATAATTGCGAAAAACGAAAAAAAAAACACCATAAAACTGCAAAATATCTTCCCTCCCAAGGGAAGTAGTAGTGCTAAACGATAAAAAACACACCATATAAACCGCAAAAATGTAAATTTGTATGAATCATGGACCTAATTAATGTCTATACTAATTTTGGTGAAATTTATCCACACACTCTGAATTAGACAGTACTATTATATTTATACAGATAAATAGTTACATGGACGTACAACAGACAGTACTACTATACTTATACAGATAAGTACTTACGTGGACATACAACAGACAGTACTACTATATTTGATATAGATAGGTAGTAACATGGACGTACAACAGACAGTACTATTATAGTTATACACATAAGTAGTTACATTGACATACAACAGACAGTACTACTATATTTATACAGATAAGTACTTACATGGACATACAACAGACAGTGTTATTATATTTATACAGATAAGTACTTACATGGACGTACAACAGACAGTACTACTATATTTGATATAGATAGGTAGTTACATGGACATAGAACAGAGAGTATTATTATAGTTATACACATAAATAGTTACATTGACATACAACAGACAGTACTACTATATTTATACAGATAAGTACTTACATGGACATACAACAGACAGTGTTATTATATTTATACAGATAAGTACTTACATGGACATACAACAGACAGTACTATTATACTTTATATAGATAAGTACTTACATGGGCATACAACATACAGTATTATTATATTTATACAAATAAGTAGTTACATGGACATAGAACAGACAGTACCATTATATTATATATAGATAAGTAGTTACATGTACATAGAACAGACAGTACTGTTATACTTTATATAGATAAGTAGTTACATGTACTTAGAACAGACAGTACTGTTATACTTTATATAGATAAGTAGTTACACAGACATAGAACAGACAGTATTATTATAGTTATACACATAAGTAGTTACACAGACGTACAACAGACAGTACTATTATATTTATACAGATAAGTAGTTACATGGACGTACAACAGACAGTACTATTATATTTATACAGATAAGTAGTTACATGGACGTACAACAGACAGTACTATTATATTTATATAAATAAGTACTTACATGGACATAGAACAGACAGTACCATTATATTTTATATAGATATGTAGTTACATGGACATATACAGTGCTGTTATATTTATATAGATATTTTCATGGGGAACAGGAAGAGATGGGGTCCTTTGGTGATCAACGATTAAATACATATAATTTGGATATTAACTATAAATATCACATGATAGTGCACAATAATATAGATTTCAAAACAACATATAATTAATGATACTTGTTATTAACGTCACTAGCAATTACAATAGTATTAAAAAGTATTCAAAAGTATAAAAGTTTCATAAACATATTAACGTTAATTATCATAATTTTCACACAAACAATCATTAACTTTAAAAGTTATTTAGTATTTCTAACAGGATCACGCCCACCTCATGAGACGACCTGATGCACGTAAACCAATAGCAGGATAAGGATATCTAACTTTTCCTTCGTACTCCTCCCACCTCTCTTCTAGTATAGTCCAGCAACGACCCAAAATAATCCCACAGAAGCCAGCGTTAACACAACAAAATACAATTAGCACTAATCCAATCCAACCTGAAAAACAAACATTACTTATTTAAATACACTGAACTTGCTTAAAGTTAAAAAAGTTTTCCTATTTAAAGAATAAACTGAAATTAATACCTATTTATCTCTTAAACTGTACATAATCTTCCTTTTGTAAGTTTATCCACTGTTTTAAAAACACCTCTAAAACTTAATGTCCCATATTTTGTTATATATAATTCTTCTGAAGTGTATTTATTCTGTTACAAACTTCAAACTGAACAATTACATATACTCCAGCACAAATGTTTTGTGAGATAACTTATTCTGTTATAAAACTAGGACTGAACACCATATACCTTGTCACCAGTTGAAGTACTTTACTATACATAACCTTCCTTATGCTGGTTCACTTATTCTGTTGTTAAATTAGAAGTAAATGTCATATACCATGTCACCAGTTGAAGTACTTTACTATACATAACCTTCTACTTGCTAGTTCGTTTGTTCTATTACAAAATTAAACATTAAATGCCATGTCCCCACTTTACTTATACTGTTAGAAAATTAAAGATCATGTACCATGTCTCCGGTTCAAGTACTTTATATATGTAATATTTTTACGGTATTTCTCAGTTTCTGTTATAAAATTGAAACTAAATGTCACATATCACGTCTTTAAGTGCTTTATTATATGTAATCATCCTTATGTTGGTTGACTCTGTTATAAACTAAAACTAACGGTTATATACCATGCTCATATTTCAGTTGATTTCTTTTGTGTGATCTTCATTATGCTGCTCCTCTTATTCCATTAGCCATTCTGTTGGGAACATTTTCATGCTCCATTTCAGGTAATGCTCTAGAATACACATCGTCTTTTAGCAACAAAACTCTCACTTGATTGTTCGTAGGCCAAGCATAGTGCTTGTGCTGAATGCTCAATATTCATAACGATTTGTTAGAAAGGTTTGTTTTTTATTATTTTATTTTGTATTAACTTCGATGATATGATAACATAATAGTTTAATTCATAAGTTTTATGGTATCGACATTATAAAATTCACCATGTAACGCTTATGTATTAAATTAGATTATGAACTGGCTTACTATTTGTAACATTATAAAGTAATCATTGAAAATGTTTTATATGGGGAAATAAACGTTACTTTTGAATATTGATTTGGTATTTTAATGTAATTTACATGAAGCACATTTCTAGGATTTAGTACCGCGTATATTGATATAGTATTTCCCACTTTCAGTTTTCCTCGAGTCTGTATAAGAAATGTGTATTTCTAGCATTTAAAAAAGTTCTACGACCAACAATCAACAGGATGTCAAGGAAAACAAACAACACTTATTATAAAAAGGATCGTTGTGATATGCAATGATTTCCTTAATTTTACATAATCACATAAAAATAGAAAAATAAAAGTTCCTAAACAATGTATTCTTTACTTTCCAGTTAAGGTTACAGGCCAAACACAACGAACTATAGTAATGAAGCTAACCTGTGTCAGAAATTATAATGAAAGATTTTAAAGATAAATTGTTATTTAAATAAATATATAGCAGCACTGGAATTGAAATATATTATATAAATAATATTTTATCCTCTTAATATACTTAGTAAAATAATTCCATCTACAATGTAACACAAAGAAATTGATCTACACTTGAAATATGAAGTGGTCAAAGTTAGGACTTGACATGATAAATTAATCTGATGGATATCCTATGCTGCACTCCAATATTAATGTAAAACTATGTGAAAATGCCTTCCAACGAAAACATGATTAAAACCATGATTCTTCTATAACACGCCCCTGCATTATCACCATTAACTGATAACATTTGTGTAATGTCTTTATACACCAGCAGTCCACCGCCATCAAAACCATATACACATTATATTCTCTGTGTGTAATGCCTTCATACACCACCACCATCAAAACTATATACACATTATATTCTCCACCACTTTTCGAAACATAGTAATGCTCTTTCATTTTTTATCTTTGTTTATGATGAGTATCACATATTCTTTATATCCTATATTAATATACGTTCACTATAGTGAGTGAAAAACAACTCAAAGACACCTCATTTACCCCTGGGTATCTTTTACTGTGCATGACACAAAGTTTTAGTGTCTTAGATTCAAATGTTCGTTAAACTATTAAACTGCTATTTTTAGTTTATGTTACATCAATTAGTATAATACGAAATGTCAGCTAATAATCCATATATTACTACTATATAAGTTTTAAATTCTTCTACAAGACAATATTGAGAAAAAAAATCCTAAATTTCCTCTAGTATGACATTTTTTTATAAGCATCTTGTCTTCCCTATTTTATCCACTGCTATTGAAAAAGTACGAACACTGCAACTCAAATAAACACAAGATAACCATAGAAAACACTCAGATACTAAGTACGGAAACAAATATAAACAAACTTAAAATCACAGAAGCCCTACTTATACACAACTAAAATCAAAATTAAACCAATATAAAGGAACACCTTTATACCTATACTAATTAATAATCTAACATCTAACTGCAACGCCACGTGAGGGCGTTATAAAGTGACGGTCATTCTCATTATTCGTAGGTAAAAGAGTAGCCCAAGAGTTGGCGGTGGGTGGTGAAGACTAGCTGCCTTTCCTCTACTCTTACACTGCTAAATTAGGGATAGCTAGCGCAGATAGCCCTCGTGTAGCTTTGCGCGAAATTCAAAAACAAACAAGCAAAGTCATGTACAATCCCGTACACGTTTACACTATGGTCCCTAAGACATGTATCTAGTAATGGTCAGTTGCAAACTCTTTCTCTTTGGGGTGATGGGGATTCGAACCCGCGACTCTCAGATTATGAGTCAAACGCCCTAACCCACTGGCAATGCTGAGCCACAAAAAATTAAAAATTAGGTTTCAAAGGGATCCGTGAAAGCAAAACTGACTTCCGGTGTACTGAAAATCAGAAATCATATAGAAAGGGCGTCTGAGAAAATCAGAATATATATGATTTAGTACGTTGTGCCAAAAGGACTTTGTGAATGTGCAAGAGACAAAGGCACATGATAGCCACATTGGAGCGCACATATCGCATTGTGATGCCTCCAAAATAGTTTTGGGAATGGTATATAAAACCTTTTTCAAAAACAAAACATTTATATATAGAATATAAAGATGTGTTTATATCTGGGATTTAACATTTTCAGACTGTTGTTTTCATTTATAACTTACTGATACTGAAAAACAGAAGTATGATGAATTAAGTGAGCCAGCGCTATCCAGAGAGAGTCCTACATCAAGTTACCTATCCACAAGAAAATGATAAGTAAGAAGTCTTGTAAGTGGTTAGAGTCCGCAAATGTCAGTGATAAAAAGTATTTGTTTGTTTGGTTTTGAATTTCGCGCAAAGCTACACGAGGGCTATCTGTGCTAGCCGTCCCTAATTTAGTAGTGTAAGACTAGAGGGAAGGCAGCTAGTCATCACCACCCACCGCCAACTCTTGAGCTACTCTTTTACCAACGAATAGTGGGATTGACTGTCACATTATAACGCTTCCACGGCTGATAGGGCGAGCAAGCCTGGTGTGACGGGGATTCGAACCCGCGACCCTCAGTTTGCGAGTCGAGCGCCCTAACCACCAGGCCATGATAAAAGTACACCTCGCATCCCAAGCAACAGACGTAATTAACTGATCAACAATAGGCCACATTTAGAGTGATATTTTTTTATGTAATATGTGCTTTACATAAACGAATATCATTATGTAAATAAATATTTATTGGCCAATTCACCACTGCGTTCTTTTACATATTTCATAATAACTGACAAACAAACTACAAGCTGCTTTCACTTTTACATTGTTCTAACTTGTACTGATTTGTAGCCCTAAGTAACTCTATAAATGACATTCAAAGGAAGATAAACACGAAAATCGTAAAGAAACAAACATATACTAGTTCACATCTACTGGATCATGTAAGTTACTATTTGTGATAACTCACAATGATTTGAACGTTCACTAAAACTGAGTATTACACTAAAATAAATCTGTCAGCTCAATATTCATTAAATATTTACTTCTCGCTAACTGCAGCTCACTTGTATTTATGTTTAATCCTTATTTTAGATATTTCAAAAAGTCTCTCGATCATCATTACAACCAGCAGTTTTCTATAGCAAACAAACAAGTTTCAACATCTAAAAATATAGCCTACTACAGTATTAAAGTAATTAAGATTCAACCCTTAAACTGACCTCAGTGACTCTTAATATAATATTATGTTTTGTCTAATTGTAAACAAATATCGTTCACATTCAGAAAAATTTCTAATTTTGAGAAAAAGAAACAAATTTCAAATTATCATTGTATCAGACACTTCATTCATTCATGTTCTCTATATTTCTATGCATAATATACAATTCTGAGAGATTGAAACAAATTTAAAACATAAAATATTATAATATTATGTAGTGGATTTAACATTTCTTTCTCCTAATTACTTTGACTGTTTATTTTATGCGCCTAACAGACTGTTTAATCATGTTAAAAGAATAATTGCAAATCATATATATCTATTAATAACATCGTGTAAAAAATATAATTATGTGTTAGAGATGTTAGCACGAAATGTAAAAGCTAGGCGACCAACACATCAATTAATACGTAAAATAATTTACAATAATTCCAAAAAGTGCATAATGTAGCATCATAATACCAATGAGATTTATATAAATTTTTTTTTGCTGTTTTTAGCACAAACTTCCCCCAAACCCTTATTATAAATCACAAAGCATTTCAATGTTTATCTAAAAGTATAAATAAAAACAAAATAAAGCCTGCTAGATGTTAAATCATTTCACATTTTAAGCTTTTTATTACTTACAGCTAAGTAAATAAACAGGTACCATGAAAGAGATTCTTTATAAAATTTTGATTTTAACACATGGTTGTAAATATGCCTTGTTAGTGTGGCATATAAAAGACATTTAAGTCATGTGTGAGATTCAGTGCACACATACTTTCTAAACCTGAGTGATCCATTTATTACTCACCTGTGCCAACAACTGACTCTGGAAGAGCCAGAACACCACTGCCAGCCATCTCTCCAGCCACAAATACTGCAGTAGTTAAAACTGACATGCCCAATCTGTTATCACTTGTTGTTCGGGTTTTCTTGGAACTTACTGACTGTGAATAAAGTAGTGATTTTCCTTCGTCATTCATGTTTCTTCAACTTAATTTTGAGAAGATAACTCAATCACTCGTTTATTTAGTTGTTCTCGTCTGAAACAAACTATGAATCCACCTATTTCGTAATAATAATACAATTCTTAAAACTTATTTCAAGTGTCACAATTATTTACCACTTCTCTTTTCCACTGCTCACGTATTTTTGAATCCAAAAAGTTTTAACTGCTGTTTGAAGTTTGAATAGCAGAGTAGATCTATAATTGGAGTGTCCGTAGGGTAAGATGCTAAAGTGTTTTATTAATTTTGTTATCGGAATGACTCATTTGATAATTCAGATAACATTACAACCACAAATATGTGCTGACATCACAGATAGAACTTCATTGTACAAACATCTATTGTGCATCATCATACACATTTAACAAGATGACTAAGTGTCTTTTACTTTATATAGATTTTTACTTGACACCTAGCTTTGGTTTTACAATAATTACTGTAAGCCCAGTTTGTGTTTTTAAAATGTAGAACTTTACGGATTATCTGAATGTTTTATTGTTGAATCTTATTTACTTATTGGTTGCCAATAATATGAACATAGTACCGTTCCTTAGACAGCTAAACACTTTTCAACTCTTAAAAAAGAACAATATTCTTAAACTATTAACAATATAAAAGTGTTGTTTCCCCTGGGACAGCGGTAAGTCTTTAGATTTACGATGCTAAAATAAGAGGTTCATTTTCCTTCGGTGGACACAAATGATAGCCCTCTGTGGCTTTGCTATGAGAAAACACACACACACAGATAAAGGAACATTTTAACCTATTTGTGTTATAAGATATGGTGTCGTTCCTTAAAGAGCTAAAACAAAATTTTAAAACTATATTTTGTTATTTTTATGTTATTTCTCATTTCCACATATGTTTAGATGATAAGTTATATGTATAACAGACACTTAATATATTATATATATTGCCAATCCTGGTGTCTTTCCGAACGTTCATTCGTCTCCTGTTTGAAAAATTGCACACGCAGACAAAACTCAACATTTACTTTTGAAATGACTGGAGGATATGCATGAATAATATTGATGCCTTATTTTACAAGCAGGATTTGTGTTAGGAATTAATTAACCTATTATTCACATTTCAAAATGTGACGTAACTTAAAGAATAAAAATTTAAATTTACCTTATATATATTATTGTTGAGCAGCTGTTAACGTGACTGAAATGTTTAACAATTATTTTTCGTGGTGGGCGATATAAGAGAAACAAAGTGTGCAACAAAATCAACATTTTTAAAAAAGTCCATGAAACAGTGTGTTTATCTTATAGCAAAGCCACATCGGTCTATCTGCTGAGCCCACCGAGGGGAATCGAACCTCTGAGTTTAGCATTGCAAATTCGGAAACATACCGCTATACTAGCGGAGGGCAAAATGTCTTTTATTTTTACTCTGTGTGTGTTTTTCTTATAGCACAGCCACATCAGACGATCTGTTGAAGACACCGAGTAGAATCGAACCCCTGATTTTAGCGTTGGAAATTCGAAGACTTACCGCTGTACTAGCGGGGAATCCCATGAAACAATTTAAATTGATAGATTAACTTAAACTTTTCCAGTCACCATGGGCTGAAATTTTTGTTAAATAAACTCTTCTCGATACCAGGGGGCGGATACTTTTAGTTATGTTTGATATGAAGGCTTATTGATGGAAGAACATCAAGTTCGAAAATATGCATTTATAAAATAGACTTATGATTAGAACAACAAATAAAAGAAGTAAAATAATAATAATAATAATACGCATCATTAGAATTTTTTTCGTGCTCTTACAAAGAAAACAAAATCATTCAATTTAATAAACTGGAGAAAATCAAGGTACATATCTAGCTATTGTTAATTTTACTTTTACAAAAATTGCGTTTCCTCTTTACTGTTCTATACAGAATATTACGATTATAAACCTTGGATACGTGTACGTGTTTTCTCACCTGGTTAGGATTAATATGGGTGTATCTACTGCTTTCTGTTTGTAATCTCAAGCTATCTCTTATTGTCATATCTGGTGTAACGTATCTGCAGCTGTAGGTCTCAGTACTTTAGCTAAGTCATTGATAACATTTTCATGACGTGTGTTGTACTGGATTTATGAAATTAATGATTTTTTTTGTTTGCTAGTAAGACAATTTACCAAAGGTGGGTGACATGGCCTTTTAGGAGTTATTAATAGCTTGAACTTGTGTATAGATTCAAGTAAAGTTGGTTCTTCAATCAGAATCACTACAATTTTCATTTAATATTATTCATAACTTGCCTTTTTTCTAGTGTAAATGAAATTGTTTTTAATTAAGTCCAGCAGTCAACATAGGTTTGTTTGTTTTTGAATTTCGCACAAAACTACTCGAGGGCTATCTGTGCTAGCCGTCCCTAATTTAGCAGTGTAAGACTAGAGGGAAGGCAGCTAGTTATCACCACCCACCGCCAACTCTTGGGCTACTCTTTTACCAACGAATAGTGAGATTGACCGTCACATTATAACGCCCCCACGGCTGAAAGGGCGAGCATGTTTGGCGCGACGGTGATACGAACCTGCGACCCTCAGATTACGAGGTCGCACGCCTTAACACGCTTGACCATGCCGGGCCATGTCAACGTAGGAAAAGTAGGTCAATGAATGCAGCCACAGTTGGAAGAGCTACAACCTGGATGTTAAGTTCTTACATCGAGTCCACTGAAACATAAACATTTTAAACCTAGTTTTGAAGACAAGTCATAACTCAGAGCTTCACAGCATTTGAGCATGCTCACTCTCCTGGACTTGTCTTTAGCATGCTGGAGGAGTTCATAGTTGATGGTTGATATGATAATGCAAGAACTAAGAGCCCTGAGACTAGTGAGAATGGTCATACTGTGCCCAACCAAGTGAGGTCGATATATTTTTTAATGGAGACACCAATAGTGGTGAAGACTTTATGGTATTTGAGGAGAATAGGATTCACAAGTTTGACCTATATCACCACCAGGTGGGGTAGAAAATGTCTGAAGAAGAGTTTGAAGATTTCTGAAACAGTTGAGCCTTATTAGAGGAAAGACAAGCTACCAGAATTGCCTAAGGTCACCTGAAGGCATCAATTTCAGTAAGATCACAAATTAATGGATGATTGAAAAGCTGAAATATAACGGACCAAGAAGCCCATGTATACAAATCTTCTGTGATGTTAACAAGGGAAATGTTTACGAAGAAATAATGGCTTTCATGAGAGCTCATATACCAATAAAATTGTTATCAAAGATATTGTGTTCTTGACTTGACTAAAGTCGCTTTTGTGGAGGCGCTTGTTGAAGGTATTTGCACTGGAGGAATTAGCACAGAGAAAAAAATCTTAGTTATGGTTGCAGTGGCTCCACCTTTTTGAGAATATAAATACTGACTTTTGAGAAGCACAAACACCGGAAATGCTCGGTCCTTAGCTCTATAACTATAAAAACTCCAGATGTTGTGGTACAAGCACACTTGTTACAAAGGCCCTATTACTATGATACCATAATCTATGCACCAGTAAGTTTCTACGAAATGAAGTTTCTGAGTAAAATAAAAAGTCATCAGCTGCAATAGAAGCGATAATAAGATTCTTTATAGCTGATTGCCAAATTAATGGTACGCTATGTTTACTCACAACTACTTTAAACTAGGAAAGCTTGACTAAAAAACAGAGAAAAAAAAAGGAAAAAATTACACAATTCACAATTACTTTATTTTTAACGACTATGGTTTCGCCAGTAAAGTAAGTATCAATTATAAAAGAGACTGATATGGTTCTCACTGCCACTGTAGGTGGGCACAATAATTTACTTGTATTCAGAGGTATGATGGTAATCTCCGTTCACCTAATTGGACAATAACTTGGTATATTCCTATGAAATTATATGAATATGAAGTCGAGTTTTTGTTGAGAATGATGTTGCCAGAACCTTACTGGACATCACAGTCACTGATAGTGAAGCTACCACCCAGAAAGCCAACAGTATCTCTGTTGTGAATAGTGGGGAGATAACCTAGAAAGGAAGTTGAGAATCATCTCTTAATGTTTCTATTGATGTAGGTTATTGCCTCTAACATAGGATCAAATATTTATTTCTGAGTTTTAAAATGGTGATGCTAATAGCTAGTTATACGTGGGAGTTGTAGTTCTGCAGTACAAAAATCTAAGAACACCTTGTCAGAGCACAGAAATATTTGATTACACAAATATCTGTTAAAGGAAATCATAACATTTTCACACACATATATATACTCTTCAAAAAAAAAACGCAAAAGGGATATTTTTTTATTTTAAAGAGAAATATATGAAATAACGTTACAAGCTCAGAGTATGTGATGTTACACGTGTTAAGGCACTGATTGTCAGACCAAAATGACAATAAAAGTTGTGCACTTTGAAAACGGAGAAAAACATCGGATTTTTAGCCAAAACGCATTCGTGTCCAATAAATTTGTTTGAGAGATCTGCATGTTCTGCAAGTGCAACATGTGCAAAATCCCTATAAAGGTGACGGGTTCTCGGTTTCCATATCTCAGTGTTAAGCCACCGACACGCAATATAGTTACGCCAAGACTGACTGAAGCACAACGCAACAACGCCATTGGTCGATTGGAAGCAGGCGAATCTCGATCAGATGTTGCCAGAGCTGTGAATGTCCACCCAAGCACCATTACAAGGCTATGAAGTCGTCACCAACAACATGGATCAACTCGTGACCGTCCACGATCTGACAGACCTCGTGCGACCACGCCCGCACAAGATCGCTACATCCGGTTACGTCACCTTCGGGATAGGACCACCACTGCGACGTCTACTGCCTCAACCATACCAGGGCTGCGTAGAATTTCCTATCAGACCGTACGCAACCGTCTACGACATGCAAGAATCCGACCTCGACGTCCAGTCAGAGGCGTCATCCTCACCCAGCAACATCGTCAAGCACGGCTGTAGTGGACTTGGGTACATCGGGTATGGCCTCATCGACGATAGAGGCATGAATTACGTTTTATGCTTCGTAGGCAGGATGGAAGGACCCGTGTTTACCGTCGCCGAGGTGAACGTTTTGCAGCAAACTGTGTGCAGGAAGTTGACAGATTTGGTGGTGGCAGCGTCATGATGTGGGCTGCCATCGCTTACAATGCCAGAACAGACCTTTTGCACATTCGAGGGAATCTTACGGCTCAACGATTCGTCGACGAGATTCTTAGGCCCCATATGCAACCCATCATGGTGAACGTCAACGACGTTTTTCAACATGACAACGCCCGTCCTCACACAGCCCGACTCACCACTGTCTTCTTGAGACACCACAACATCAACGTTCTTCCATGGCCCACCAGATTACCAGATGTAAACCCCATCGAACATCTTTGGGACGAGTTGGACCAACGTCTACGACGGTGACAACCTCAACTGCAGACTCTATCTCAGCTTGCAGCAGCTTTGCAGGCTGAGTGGACATCCATTCCACAGGATGTGATTCGTCATCTCATCGCTTCCATGGGCAGGAGATGCCAAGCAGTTATTGATGCTCACGGGGGGGCATACTCGTTATTGACGTTGAGTGACGTTAAACTTCAACTAGTGAGCGTGGACTTCGCCTTTGCAGACTTTGGATGTCCAGCAGTGAATGTGCAAAGTTTCACACATGTCATACAGAACTACCCGGAATAAACTTGTTAACAATTTGTCTCAAATTTTGCCTTTTGCGTTTCTTTTTTTGAAGAGTATATATTAGTGTTTTCCTTGATACTGTGCATATTTAATCTAGCAGACAATTAACATCTGCTGAGATAAATGATCCACTTTTCTATCCATAAACCACACAGCTAACATTGTAAGTATCAATTTTGCTTTTTGACTGTGCTATTTTATAATTATGATCAGGCAACTACTCACTTCCTAGAGCCAAAATAACTGAAACTAGCTGAATAGTTATTGTTGTTTCAAATGGATAAGTTAAGAAAATAATGAGGAAGGATTGGGTTAGAAACAGGAAATTCGAATCTCTGATTAATCGTACTACGACCATAATAGCCAAAACACAGCACATTAAAATTAAACAAAATACGCTGCATTTAAAAAAAGAACCCTTGGGTACAAGCTACAAAGTGAGACTATAACCTAGGATACATTTTATAATCCCACGTTGTAGCTTGTACTCCAAGGCTTTTTTTCTAATGTAGCGTATTTTGTTTAATTTTAATGTGTTTTGTTTTCGCTTAAAAATTATGGTTAAAAGATAATTAATCAGAAATTAGGATTTGCCGTTTCTAACGCAGTCCTTCCTCATGATTTTGTTTATTCATTTAAATGTATTTGAAACTAAAATCCTGAAATAAATAATGTTATTGACACCATTTATCCAACAGAATTAGAAATTGAAAATACTTTAATGTCTCATACAGATACACATTACTTAGATTCAGAAGTAAAAGTAATTGATAAAAAGGATATCAATATAAATATTTTTGATAAAATAAAATATTTTGATTTTCCAATTTATAGTTTACCCTCTTTACATAGTAATGTTCCATATCCATTTTTATAAACAATATAACTTCACAGTTATTCAGAGCCCGGCATGGCCAGGTGGGTTGAGGTGTTCGACTCGTAATCTGAGGGTCGCGGGTTGGAATCCCCGTCGCACCAAACATGCTCGCCCTTTCAGCCGTAGGGGTTTTATAATGTGACCGGCAATCCCACTATTCGTGGGTAAAAGAGTAGCGCAAAAGTTGGCGGTGGGTGGTGATGACTTAGTTGCCTTCCCTCTAGTCTTACACTGCTAAATTAGGGACGGTTAGCGCAGATAGCCCTCGTGTAGCTTTGCGCGAAATTCCAAAAAAAAGAACAAACGAACAGTTATTCAGATATTGTAAAATGTGTAATAAATTACAATATTTTGTTAATAATGATGATATACTGATATGAAAATTAATAGTTAATGGATTTAATAAAGAAAGTTTAGATAAAATTATTAATTATTCTGTAATAAATACAAAGAAAGTGAAATCAGAGAAATTCTACTAAAAATTACTAATAACTGTTTTTAGTTAAAATAAGGTCATATAAGAACTTGACACTATTTTATGCGGATGTACATCATCAACCACATATAAAAGCATAACAGTGACAATCAACTTAGTATACTGATAATGGCGTGTTAATTAGTGCTTCTTCTATAGAGGGGGAAAGGAATGCGAATTTGACGAGTGCCGTTGTTCTCGAAGAGTTAATCAGTAGTCATCGGTGCTAGTCTCTAACCATGTGCTGTTTAGTCTGTGTTCATCTGTGAACTGTGTTCGAGTGTTGTTTTAACTTTGTCGTGCCTTTTGTGTGTGTGCGTGCGCGGGCGTACCTCGACTGACGGTCGGAATGGCTACGGCCATCCGACCATACTCTGATCGGCCATAGTCCATCCGCTTTGTGGTGCCCGCGGCCTCGCTGCCCTCGGCGGTGATTAACGCTTTGAACACTGTTGTCGGGGGTAGCCATACCGAATGCCTGCAACATTTTGGCAGTGGGCGGTATGTGGCGACGCAGGCGTCGGCCACACGCGCCCGAACCCTTTTGGACAAAGGAGACTTTCTCTTTGGAGACCAGCGAGTGCCCGTGGAGCTGGACGGGCAAAACATAAAATGGATTACCCTCCGGTCGAATTCTTTTCGAAATGGACCATGACGTCGTCAAGGACATATTGTTGGCGTATGGGTCGGTTCGGAAGATTGAATATGAGGCGCACCAGACGCGCCCGAGTGTGTGACCCGGGAACTGGCGTGTCTGTCTGGGCATGAAGAAGCCAGTCCCCAACTTTTATCTATCAACGGCTTCTGGGTAATTTGTAACTACCCGGGCACGCGGCGGCTGTGTCGCCGCTGTGGCCTCGAAAGCCACATGTTTAGTAAATGCCAGAAACCGCGGTGCGGGATATGTCTGGAATACGAACACGAAGACAGTGACTGTAACATAAAATTTGTCGTGTGTATTGGTGGCCACACATCCTTGTGTTATCCGAGGCGTGTTGCAACGTATTATGCGGTGGCTGCAGGGCAGCTGCGCGAAAAGAAGAAAGGTAAACGAGTGGGAGCTTCTGCTATTCCGCCACCGACATCGCTAGCGCCGAGGGTGGGGTCTCTAAGGGGGTGCCTTCCCCAACAGCTGCCGGGTCTCCCCTGCCCAAGTTAAGGAGGCTTTGGTCCCTGTGGGGTGGGGGCGCTCCTGGAGCCGTTCGGGTGGAAGGGCCTCTGCAGAGGCTCAGATCCATCCTGCTGCCTCCAGTTTGGATGGGGCCCCTGAGGGGATTCAGGACATCCCACGTGGCATTGGGGCATCCCCCATCTCTGTGGAGGCTCAGGCCTCTGTGTCTGGTGGTGAGGGGGTTGGGGCTATGTTGGCGCTCACACTCTTACCATCCCACTAAGTGTTCTCAAGGGAACTCTTGTGTCCCTTGTGCCACACTCAGGTGGAGTCTGTCATGCACCGGTTGGTCCTATATCCGACGTTGGTATAGATCTATGAAAGGATGTGTAAGTATTTTGCGTTTTCCTTGCTTTGTATACATTCCTTCTTTTCACTTTGTAACTATGTGTGATATTTTTTTCATACTTCATACCGCATGCTGTTTTTGTCGCGCTTTCTTGTACAGTTCATGTTTGTTATAAATAAATTCAAAATTAGGAATGCTAACTTAATGAGCGTAGTTGTTCTAGTAGTGTTAATCAGTATTCATCAGTGTCAGTCTCTAACTGTGTGCTGTTTAGTCAGTATTCGTCTGTGAATTTTGTTCGAGTGTTGTGTTCACTTAGTCGTGACTTTTGTGTGTGTGTGCACGCGGACCTCGACTGAAGGTCGGTATGGCTACGGCCATCCGACCACACTCCGTTCGGCCGCGGTCCATCCGCTTTGTGGTGCCCGCGGCCTCGCTGCCCTCGGCAGTCGTAGATGCCGTAAACACTGCCTTGGGGGGTAGCAAACTTGAATGTTTGTAACACTTTGGAAATGAGCGATATGTGGCGACACTGGCGTCGGCCACACACGCCCGGAACCTGCTGGACAAAGAAGACTTTCACTTTGGTTACCAGCGAGTGCCCGTAGGATGGGCCGGGCAAAACATAAAGTGGGTGTCTCTCAGGTCGGTCCCTTTCGAATTGTCCCACGACGTCGTCAAGGACGTATTGTCGGCGTACGGGGCAGTTCGCAAAATTGAATTCGAAACTTATCACTCTCGCCCGGGAGTGTGTACAGGGCACAGACGTGTTTACATGGACATGAAAACTCCAGTTCCAAACTTCATATCTGTTAACGACTTCCGGGTGATGTGTAATTACCCGGGCACGCGGCGGCTGTGTCGCCGCTATGGCCTCGAAGACCACCTGCTCAACGACTGCCAGACTCCGCGGTGTGTGAAATGTCTCGAATTTGGCCTGTGATATACAGTGTATCGTGTGTAGTGTTGGCCACACGTCCTTGCGTTGCCCGAGGCATGTGGCAACATATGCTACGTCGTAAGAGGGGCGAAAGGGTGGGGGATTCCACTGTCCTGCCGTGGTAACTTCCGTTTTTCTTATTTTTTGTATATATTTCATTTTTTTGCTTTCTCTATATTTAATTATCCTTTTGCTTCGTATATATATTTCAATTTTGTTTATATAATTAATCACTTTATTTTTGTATTGTATATATGCCAGTATATTTTTATATATCATTTTTCTAAATTTATACCTCGTTACTTTTTGTCACGTTTCGTTGTACAGTTAGTTTTTGCTGTAAATAAATTCAAAATTAACTTCAAGAGGTAAGTTTCATCTTACTTACCCCCAAATGGTAGTATTGTATTTCCTTATTTTTAGTCTTTTTCTTATTTTAACTTGGGAGAGCAGACACCTTCCCACAACTGTCTGAAAGCAGAGAAGGGTGATATAGATGTGGGACGTTGTGGGCTTGAGCACCCACAACTCAATCTCTCAGTTTCTAATTTTCTTATATGAGCCTAGTGAATTGGAGGTTTAAGACTGATAGATAATGTATCCTCACCGCAATGTGCACTTTTTTTCGTTTTTAATGTGTTTTTGTTTTCGCTTAAAAATTATGTTTATGATTAATTAATATATATATTGGTCACTTTCTAAAATTTATACCGCGTTACTTATATATCGTGCATGTTTATAGATGTATCGGCACTTTACAGATTCGTAGGAGAATAAAAACCTCACTTTTTACAATATTGTAATATTCTTACAAATAATTTCAATATTGCACTTGGTGTTACAATATGTACCGTAACAAGAGTGAATAAATACGTTTAGACATCAGAGGGCATTATTGTCCGCAGTAAATACTATAAAAATCAGTTTGTACATGATATGGTGTCAGAACACTTTAAAACAAAGAGAAACTTACCTCACTCAATGAAGAAATAATAGTTTCATCCATATTAGGTTTTCTTGCGATACTTGTACACTTCTCGTAAACAAACCACAAAACTAAAGCTTTAAAGTACTGTTATAACTGCAGAGAGAGTCGACTTTGTTTCTCGATATTGTTTAGAAAAAAATCATTTATATCTCATTCATAGAGATAACAAAGTCACGAGGATGACAAAAAGTATTCGACTCTTCTGATTAAATCTATTGTTTTATTACGGGTCCTGTCAGTTTCTGTTTTTACACTCAAATCTAATACGGAAGCAAATTAAGAGAAACTTAATTGCAATTTAGTAGAATTCACTTATAATTACACATACAATCAGAAACGTCGCTCATACGGCGAGTGTTTGTGACAAAGATGTCTAAGCTTCGCATTCATATCTCACTGGGAAAAAGAGAAAAATTGAAAAGTAAACATTTTCTACAAAAAGTTATTTTGTTTCTGGGTGCAGTTTACACTGTGTTCTTTAGTTATACACAACTCATTACATCACAGTGATTCAATGTATAGAACTCGGCAAGAATTTTCATATCTATTTTACTGACACAAATTGTGATGTATACATATATATCAAAGTAGAAACATTTCTTTAAAATATATTATTAACTCCAGTTTCTCAATACTGCATTTAAATTAGGAGTCCCTCAAGTATAGTCATAATAAAAGTTAGATTCTCATTGTGAGGATCATATTTTATTTAAAATGGTGTTCATTATAAATAAATGGTTCTTCCACATATCTGAAACATGTAATGTTCGAAAAATTTTATGGATTTTTGTTTCTCGTGCCATATAATGGATGACTCGAAAGTTTCGAGTATGCATAGATACATCCACGTTACGTTCATTAGGGTAAGATCACGATAATTTTACATCTACTTAATATGAGGATACGTTACAGTTATATAGTATAAGGATATTTTGACAAATACTCGGTATAAGGCTGCTTTTACACATCCAACTGAAGATACCATTGTTCAGTGCCAAACGTCATTCATCGAAATGTGCCGTTTATAAAGTACAAAGATAGATTTGACTCAAGATGCAACTGTTCAGCGTCATAAAGATTTGATGCATCAAAACTAAAACTTGTTTAATAAAGACTAAAGTAGAATAGTCAAGTTACTTCAACCAGAATTACCACCAAAGTACTGTAGTCAGACCAAATTTAACAACATCCAGAAATTTCCATCAATAAAAGAGTAGACATCCCAGTTTAACAAATGTCAGTAGTTCAAAAGACTCAAGTACTGTATTCATCTTACTGTAACCGCGTTCACATGAATGTTAATCATGACTGAACTAGAGCAAACACAGAATTTTCCAATAAAGACTGAAATAATCAACTCAAAAATCCATTAAAATGAAGAACCAAGTGGAGCAGTCAGTCACAGAGAAGATACGTCAAGACTCTAGGGTGTTCAGCAGAGTGTAACCACATTCAAAAGTGGTTAAATATGAAGTAAAATAATGGGGCAACCTAGTGTAACCATCTTCAAGATTAATCAATGTGCAAGTAGTCTAGTCAATGGAGCCACATTCACAATAACTTGAATCAAACCCTAATAGAATAGTCAGCCCAAAGCAACCCCATAAAGGATTTACTGAATCAGTATCCTACTAGAATAGTAAGCCCAGTGAAACAAGAAATAACTCAATATCTTACTACAATAGTCAGCCCAGTGAACCCACATACAGGAATAACTGAGTCAATTTACTAGTATAATAGTCAGCCCAAAGCAACCACATACTGAAATAACTTAATTAACACCTAAGTACAGTAATCAGCCAAGTGAAACCACATAGAGGAATAATAACTGAATCAATATCCTATTGGAACAGTCAGCCCAGTAAAACCACATACAGGAATAACTGAATCAATATGCTAGTAGAATAGTCAGCCCAGTGAAACCACATAGAGGAATAATAACTGAATCAATATCCTACTCGAACAGTCAGCCCAGTGAAACCACATACAGGAATAACTGAATCAATATGCTATTAGAATAGTCAGCCCAGTGGATCCACATTCAGGAATAACTGAATCAATATCCTACTAGAACAGTCAGCTTAAAGCAACCACATACTGAAATAACTTAATCAATACCTAAGTACACTAGTCAGCCCACTGAACCAAATATGGGAATAACTCAATCAAAATCCTACTAGAATAGTCAGCCCAGTGAAACCACATACAGGAATAACTGAATCAATATCCTACTACAATATTCAGTGTAGTGAAACAAATTCAGTAACTGAATCTAAGCTTGACTTCAGTTGTAAGCCCAATATTAATACATTGAGCTGTTATTCAAATAGTGAGTCCATGTGTAACAACATTAATTGAATCAAAGAGAAAACAGCGAGTCCAATGTAACCATATTCAGATGTAGTTCAATTAACATACTAACCATATACACATGTAATTTAATCAACACATATTGGGTAAGTGAAACATATTCAAGAGACTAAAATGAAGAAATTACACTGTTAGAGATAAATCACCTTGAAAAGGTTTAGTCTTGTTTATTTTCTGTTGGAGACAAATCACATTGAAAAGGTTTAGTCTTGTTTATTTTCTGCCAGAAACAAATCACCTTGAAAAGGTTTAGTTTTATACATGTATAAAATGGCTGGTATGGGTAGAGAAAGCACTATGTAGAAGAGCAAACAATGTTTCGACCTTCTTCAGTCATCATCAGGTTCACAAACAAAGAAAGAGGTAATTGACGAATAATTTTCTCTACAAGTGGGTTTTCTCGTCATCATGGACAAGGTTTTTTTATTTCTTCGCAACTTTTAGAGCAAACTTTTTTTTTTTTTTTTAAACCAGACATAAGCTAACTGGTTAATGATAAACCACTGCAGGATGTTCGGAACCTGGTTATCCATAAGTTCCTTACAGTTTCAAGATTAGTGTATCAGCTTAGCGTAACCACATTCACAGTTAACTGAATGAATACTCAACTAGGGTTATCAGCTTTGCATAAGCACATTCAAAATTGATTGAATGAATACTCAACTAGGGTTACCAGTCTAGTGTAATCACATTCACAATTTATTGAATGAATACTCAACTGGGGTTACCAGCCTAGTGTAATCACATTCACAATTTATTGAATGAATACTCAACTAGGGATACCAGCCTAGTGTAATCACATTCACAATTTATTGAATGAATACTCAACTAAAGTTATCAGCTTAGTGTAACCACATTTAAGATTGACTAAATGAATACTCAACTAGAGTTATTAGCTCAGTCTAACCACATTCAAGATTGATTGAGTGAATACTCAACTAGTGTTATCAGCTTAGTGTAACCATATTCAAGGTTAACTGAATGAATACTCAACTAGGGTTATCAGCTCAGTGTAACCATATTCAAGGTTAACTGAATGAATACTCAACTAGGGTTATCAGCTCAGTGTAACCACATTCATGGTTAATGGAATGAATACTTAACTAGTGTTATCAGCTTATTGTAACCACATTCAAGATTAATGGAATGAATACTCAATTATTGTTATCAGCTCAATTTAACCACATTCAAGGTTAATTAAATGAAGATTTGTGTAGTGTTATGAACCTAGTGTAACTAAATTCAAGTTTAAATGACTTAAAATCCAAGTAAGTCAGTCATGCTTATGCCTCCCTGTTTCAAGTAATTTCTTGCTCTCTTGCCAAAGTGATGTCTATCTACATGCTCACAAGGATAAAACAAAAAGATGGAAAGCAGAATGAGAAATTATACTGGAAGCTAGAGCCAAAATGTAACAACAGTCGATGAAATACCATAGGAAAAACCACCCTCATCAACAACCTGTTAAACAGAAGATTGGAAGATGAAGAAAAGTTTATCTTTCAGTTTCACCTTCAACAAAGGAATAGTGAAAAGACGTTTTTTAGACCCTGCAGTCCACAACCATACATGGACTAACAATGGTGCAGATAAACAAGGAATAGCCACCTGAAGTTTCTCAGTCTACAGCTGTAGATGAATAAAAATAATAAAGATTTCAAAGAAATAGCAGGTTTCCAGCACCCTGCCATACCAAAGAGTTGTATCATAGCCCTAAAATCCCTGAGTAAGGACTGCAACATATTCATATCTCATACGAAGGTGGAGAAGTAGCCATCACGAACAGAAGTGAATGTGTAAATGAAATGGACAAACAGTTGACGGAAAACTCCATGTAAACAAAGAAGGAGAAATGTTTCGTGAAGGAAGCTGGAACATTAATGTAGAAAGCGAGGAAGATCCTAGAAAAAACAGAGATTAATGTACTTAGAAAGAAAAGCATCACACCCCAGCCAGAATGCTAAAAGGTGTAAAAACCAACAACCTCATGAAGTCAATAATATGTGACATAGGTAGTGCCCCATACAGGCTAGCTAAGGCCCTGACCAAACCACTATACCAGGCCTTAGGCTGTATAAGCAACTCACATCTGAAGAAGACAAGAAGTAAGAATCAAGAACAAGAAGGAGGTTAACTTTGATGTAAAGTCATTCACAATGGTGCCTGCAGAAGTGCTATTAAGGTGACACAAGAGATGAAAGACAATGAAGGTTACACCAAAACCATATTGTTGTAAAGTGTTGCTCATCTGAGTTTGTTGGACAGGAATACCACAAGCATAGCGGGTTGACTAGGGGTTCACCATTAAGTCCTGTCCCAGCTTCCCTAATAATGGTAACATTAGAAGAAGAACATTACAAAAATGTCATGGGCAGATATGTGACATAGTTGAGGTATGTGGATGATGTTAAAACCATGATACCAAGAAGACAAGACATGCAACAACATTAGTAAAACTAATTGGTAATTCTTTTTAAAGCACACTGTTCTGTTACATCAAGCATAACAACTGCAAGGTATTTTTTGGCACAATAATAACAAGTAATAACAAGTAAACTTATTTAATAAAACTTACAGTTCACTAGTCTTGGTGAATGTGTTACCATCATGAGTGCAAAATTCTACTCTTAATAAGACTAAACAGAATAATAAAAGACATACAACTCCTCAATAGAAGACAATATTGGCAAAATACCATTCCTTGACACTTTGATTTGGAGAAGTACAACAGATCAAGGTTCTTTGTGCAATGAAAACAAATCAACAGAAATGATTTCATACACTTCTTAGCACATAATAAAGTGAAGATATGGGGTGGCATTGGGTTTCATCCTGGGGGTAGGTAGATATTTCATGTTTATTGGCACAAAGCTACAAGGCTATCTGTGCCAAACAAGATGTAGTACACTATAATGGTATATGGAAATGAAGGTAAAAATATGTAAAATTAAGACTTGCCAGAAACATTGAAGTTCAAACTTGCTGTCAGTCACCTGAAGTTGGCCTTTCCAGTCCTGGGTTCAGGTTAAAATAAAATTAAAATGTGTAAAAGAAATCATGCTAAAAAAGTGTATAGTCCAATAAAAACTTTAAGTTAAAAAGACCAATGGCTCTTAAAAATGTAAAAACATGAGTGAGGTGGCCAGTATCACCTGTGACATTGGCTAATGTCAAGGGCAAACCTACCTTAAAAAATATTTTAAAATGGCATCGTTGTTTTTGGCTGTAACGATAGCATGATAATAAAATATGTATGATTGAGACATGAGTGCAACATAGACCACACACTGGTGTATCAGTGCCATATAAAAGGAAGTAGCAAGTTAAAAAACTGTGACCAATGTGTAGACTAGCCAAAACAACTTCCTGCTTTCAATCCTTACAGAAACAAGAAACAAAGAGTTAATGAAGGCTTAATTTGAAAAAGTTTATTATTTCATGGCTCACTCCAGGTCGACTGCCAACTAGTGTATAGTCGGGTTTTGTATGGAACAGGGATGGTGGTGATAGACCAAAACAGATGGACTTTGTCATTCAGTCACCTACCTCATTCCCACGAATACCAAAATGACCTGGTATCCAAAAAATCAGGACAGAGATAGATGATCCAGTTTGTTTAGGAAATTGATAAGAATAGGTTGGTAACAAACATGGAATGATGTCAAGGCCAATAGACATGTGAGTGAATCAGTATAGATCATACAATTTGTATATTACATAGTTTCAATATGATTCATGGCAAGAGAAATGGCATAAAATTCAGCAGTGAACACAGAAACTGTAAAGGGGATTCTGCGTGCTAGAACCAAACTGTAACAAACCATGGCAGAACCTACAGAGTCACCTGATTTTGAACCATCCATACACATGGGAATGGATGGATTGTTTGAAAGATGTTCAGCAAATAAAGAGCAATATTTCCAACTGGGAGTACCGGCCTTCCTCAGATGACTCAGATATAGGTCACAGTTTGGAATAGTAACCATGGTGGAAGAGGCCAAACTGCTCATACTGCTATGCTATTCAAAGATATATCCAATTTTTCTGATTGTGCCCGAACGCAAAGACGAAACGGAACAATGGCAGATTTTATATTATAGAAAAGTGTGGCACACTGAGGATGAAAAACACAACCACAAGTAGGATGCTGTGGTAAAGAGCATAGTTTGGAAGCATACATAAGTTCTTCCTGGGGGTCTAAGATATGCAGCCCTGAATTCTTAGATTAAGAAAATAAACACATAATAGAAGCTGTAATATCCCACAGGCATGTATATAAAGCTAAATGAGAAGGCAAGAAACATCACAGTAAGAAGCAATGACAGTAGACATGATGAGAAAAACAAGATGTCATGTTCACAGTGGTCCCAATGTCTGGGATACAAGTCCAATCAATAGACTAATGAGACACAACCACAGAAGTGGTTATAAAAACAAGAATAATAAAGCTGCTAAAGGACAGGAGACAAACACACCAGAGTAGTATATAGTATTCCAGGTGACAGATGATGTAATATTTATAAAGGTGAAGCTGCCAGAGACGTGACAACTAGAATAAATGAGCATAGAACAGACATCAGAAGACACATCATAACCAATGTCATAGTTTCACATGCAGAGGAAGCAGGACACCAGCATAAATGAAAGGAAACTAAATTATCAGCAAAGGGATTGAAAATCAACAAAGGAAAACTATATAGCTCCTTACATCTAATTAGAAACAAAAAACACAATAACAGGAGATTACAAATGATCAGAAACAGCAGCAATTCTAGTGAAACAAAGGCAGGATGTTGATTGAACAGGTCATAGTTGACATACAACAAAAATGAACCAATCAAGGAGTGTTTTGGTGCAGTGACCAGGAACCTACTCTGGGAAAATTCATATTTACACCCTTGTAAGGCACTACAGTGTCACACTCCCTTGAACAAGACTTGTAGTCAAAATGTTGAGAAAATAAAGATCCTGTTATAGCAATCTTTACCTCATTGTCACCTAATATCTGTTTCCAGGGTACTTAGAAAGTGGATTAAATATGTTTTTAGACATATTATTCTACTGTTTGATAAACTTTTTCTGTGCTTTAAAATACATATATGAAATCTATATGAATTTGTAGTTAAATAAATTAAATATTAGTAGAAAAATACTGAGACATAGCACAACTACTCTACAAGTACAAAAACTGCAAATTTTGTTTATGGTGTTTACAACAGATGGCTAGTGGTCTCTCACTATGATTGTGATGAAGGTACAAAATACAGGGAGTAAAAAATTTAAATATCATAAAATTATACATTTAAAGGAAAAGATAATGATTAATTTTATCTCTTTCAACTGATTTTTAAATAAAAACTCTATTATAATACAGGAAGTCCTACAGGTAATAAGATATAAAAACTCCAAAATAAAAATATGTACTTTTACTATTATTAATATAATAATGTTTCACTCAGACTGATTCAGTAAATACCTTATCAATTTATAGACAAATCTTTAGTAAAAATACTTTAACAAAGAATATGAATTATGTACAAGACTTGTATTGTTTACCTAAAGCTTACTAAATTATGTGAAGATACACCCAGTGTATTTGGAGTTAAATTCTCACGTGTTTAGTGTCAACATTTTGGGGTTTTGTCCAACAGATCAAGCCACGATGAGGTGATACTTCCAAACTGTTTGCCATAAACTCTATAATGGTAAGGTTTCATAAACTTGTGTAACCTCCAATGCCATTTACATTTTTTATTTGTCCTAAAGTATTTTTCACCCATTATAAAACTTACTTGTCAGCAGTTTTACACAAATTCCATAACAGAGAGGTCTCACCAGTGTGCATTCTTATGACATTTTAAATTTATTATTTATTTGAAACAGTTTTCCACAAATTGCATAATTACAATATTTCTTCACAGTATATATTCTTTGATGGACTCTAAATGATTTACTTGTTTTAATGTGTTTTTCACACACTATACAATTATAAGGTTTTCTCCAGTTCATCATCTTCTTTGAATGTCTTTTTCACATACTACACAACTAAATGGTTTTCTCCAGTTCATCATCTTCTTTGAATGTGTTTTTCACATACTATACAACTATATGGATTTCTTCAGTTAATCTTCTTTGATGCACTTTTGATTCATTATATGTTCCAAAGTCTTTTCTGCAATTTTTACAACAGTACAGTCCTGTTCAGTGTGTATTTTAAAGGATCTCCTAGTTACAAACTGTTTTCCACACACTGTGCAACTGTAAGGTTTCTCCCCAGTATGTGTTCTGTGATGAACTCTTAAATCACTGTTTGCTACAAACTGTCTTCCACACACTATACAACTGTAAGGTTTCTCCCCAGAGTGTCTTCTTTGATGTACTTTTAATTCAGTATTTGTTCCAAAGTCTTTTCCACAATTTACACAACAGTGAGGTTTCTCACCAGTGTGTATTCTCTGATGAATTTTAAAAGATCTACTAGTAACAAACTGTTTTTCACAAACTGCACAACTGTAAGGTTTCTCCCCTGTATGTATTCTCTGGTGCACTTTTAGATCACTATTCGTTACGAATGGTTTTCCACAAACTGCACAACCGTAAGGTTTCTCTCCAGTGTGTGTTCTCTGATGTATTTTTAAGTAGGAATTTCCTGAAACTGTTTTCCACAAACTGAACAACAGTAAGGTTTCTCCCCAGTGTGTATTCTCTGATGCAACTTTAAGTAGGAGTTCCTTAGAAATCGTTTTCCACAAATTGAACAACTGTAAGGTTTCTCCCCTGTGTGTGTTCTCTGATGTACTTTTAAGTAAGAGTTACTCAAATTCTCTTCCACAAACTGCACAACTATAAGGCTTCTCCTTAGTATGTGTTCTTTGGTGATTTGTTAATTCACTATTTGTTCCAAAGTGTTTACCACAAACTGCACAACTATAAGGTTTCTCTCCAGTATGTATTCTTTGATGTTGATTCAATTCACTGTTTCTAACAAACTGTTTTCCACAAACTGCACAACTGAAAGGTTTCTCTCCAGTATGTATTCTTTGATGTTGATTTAATTCACCATTTCTTAAAAACTCTTTCCCACAAACTATGCATGTATAAGGTTTCACTTCAGCATGTATTCTTTGATGTTGATTTAATTCACTGTTTCTTACAAACTGTTTTCCACAAAATGCACAGCTGTAAGGTTTATCCCTAGTATGTCTTCTCTGATGCACTTTTAAATCCCCATTTGTTCTAAAAAGTTTTCCACACACTACACAAATGTAAGGTTTCTCTCCAGTATGTATTCTTTGATGCACTTTCAAATCACTATTTTTCACAAACTGTTTCCCACATACTATACAACTGTAAGGTTTCTCTCCAGTGTGTATTCTGCGATGTATTTTAAGTAAGAGTTACTTACAAGTTGTTTGCCACAAACTTCACAACTGTAAATTTTCATAATAGCATGCCCCCTCTGATGTTGCTTTAATTCATTTGTCCTAAACTCTTTTCCACAAGCTATTAACCTGTTAGGTTTATCTCCAGTATGTATTCTCTGATGCACTTTTAATGCACTGTCTGTTCCAAACTGTTTTCCACACACTACACAAGTGTAAGGTTTCTCCCCAGTATGTTTTCTCTTGTGCTGTTTAAGGTTCTCCACTGTTCCAAATTCTTGTCTACAGAATACAGAACTGTACGATTCATCACCAGCCTCAGGTATATTAGATATTTTTACATAATTTTCATTATAGTTTGATTTTTCACAAACACTGTTTGATTTTGGGATTTGATGACTTCTGTAGAAAAATCTTCTTGTTTTAAAAGTTCATAATTTGGAAACTGATGTCCACAGTAGATGTTTACACCAGTCTTTATATCTAAAATTAAAAGATATAATGCAACATAGTTAATAATAAAGACATCATAAGTAATTTATTTATTGAAATTCTAATTCAGTATGAAGGATCGTAATGACACCAACACAAAATATCAAGATATTACAAGGTAACAAATAATTACAAGGAAACTTTTACACTTTTACATTACATTAAAACTTTTAACCCTTAATTCATAATAACATTTAAAGAATAAATAAACAGTGCTCAATATTAAAAGATATAATGCAACATAGTTAATAATAAAGACATCATAATTAATTTATTTATTGAAATTCTAATTCAGTATGAAGGATCTTAATAACACCAACACAAAATATCAAGATATTAAAAGGTAACAAATAATTACAAGGAAACTTTCACAGTAACAGAGAGAGCGTAAAATCAGCTGCTACAATATAATATCATGACAACCAGTGTCACTTGCAGACAAGACAATTTATACAATTAATTACAAAATATCTAAACACTCTTAAGGCTTCATCCTGTTAATATGGCTACTAATCAAACATATATTAGAGGAACACAATGAATCACTTTGTCCATCTAGGATGGCCTGTCCACTAAATCAAACAGAAAACTTAATTCCTAAAAGCCATCCCTTATCATTCAAATCAAGCTTTCCCCTAAATAAACTGAATTTACCACTTCTGAATACAGACTTTTCCAAACAAAAATATAGCTTTAACTAAGGATGGTTTTTATTTACCCTAAGAAAATTTATATTTGTCCTCTAGTCTTCCCATTTTTACCCCTGAATGCAACAAAAAGAGATGCATCAACTCTATCCCTTTACAAATTTAAACATGTCAACCAGATCCCCTCTAATTCTTATTTGCCTAACATAAAACAAGTTGAAAGATCTTAACAAAATCTCAAATCACAACTTTCTCATTCTAGGTATTATTCAGTAGTCATCCTCTGAACCCTATTCAATAATTCAGTTTTGTTTCTAAGTCTGATCCCACTACTCCAAATGTTGCTTAACCAATGAACTATACAGTGATGTTTTAACTACCAATAGCACATTGCTTGGATAGCTTAAGATACTCATGAGCCTATCAGGTCATCCCTTAAGTAATGTTTGATTTTAGGTTCAAAACAAGAGAAAGAATTTTGAATGCTTTTAACATTACTTAATCAATAATGAATGTTCCATTATTATTAATTACTTCCTGCCAATGATACACAAGCTTCTGAATGCAACTTTTATAAAATTCTTGAGGTTTGAAGGAAAATAAAGTAGAGAGGGTATTTTCAACATCTTCATGTGTTCCAAGTTCTTTTCCATCAAAATCGTTCTGCAAACTTTGGAATAGAAGATAATAAGATGGGGCAAGGTCTGGAGAATAAGGAGGATATGGAAGTTTTTCCCAGTCTAGCTCTTCAATCTTTGCAGATGTGATCCTTGCTGTATGGAAACCTGCATTATCCTGGTGTAACACAACACCTTTAATATTGATCAAACCAGACCTCTTTTCTTTCAGTGCAGGATTCAAGTGCTCTAACTGTTGAGAATAGAAGTCTGATGTAATCATTTCATTGAGTGGCAGCAACTCAAAGTGAATCACATCAACAATATCCCACCAAACGCTAACAAGACTTTCCTAGGATGGAGGTCCATTTTGGCTGCGCTTTAGCCAGTTGAACTGCACTGAGCCATTGTCTGTGATGCTTAACTTTTTTATAATACATCCATTTTTCATCTCCAGTCACTAACCTCTCCAAAAAAGACAAGTTACATTCATGAGAGTGCAGAGAAGCGCAAATGTCCATTCTTGTTCTAAGGTTGCCTTCTGTCAAATCATGGGGGACCCACTTTCCAGGTTTTGATACCTTTCCAAGGGGTTACAGATGTCGGTGAACTGTTGAATGGGTTGAATTAAGCTTCTGTGCTAGTTCTTCAACTACTGCAACACAATCTTAATCAAGTGCAGCCAGCAGCAAGTCATTAAATTCAACAGAATGGCCTGAACACAGCACATCATTTAAGATGTAGTCACCCGATCTAAAATTCTAAAACCACCTGACACTTTTTTTATTGAGAGACTCTGCACCATAAACACCTTGAATGTTTGATGTAGTTTCTGCTGCACTGTTGTCTTTTTTAAACACATAAAGCATTATATGCTTAATGTTCTCTTCAGACACATACATCTTCATAAGGGTTTACTTGATTAATGATCTGAAAAAGTGGAGTTGGGTTAGTTTCTTTTATTTGTCTGAACATTTTTATACATGTTCCACTACATATTTTAGTCATTAAAGCATTCTACAAGGATAGAAATGATGATGCACTTTTTGTATTAAATTTTCGGACATTGCTTATGGGATGACCTGATAATTTATTTATTTCATAATACTGTTAATTTATACTCATAATTAAAAATATGATCCCCCCCCCACTTGCATCACTGTTTTGTATTTATCATAAAGTCACTTGCAATTTATTCATCAAATGTTCCAAATAGTCCAAATCCTTTCACAGAGCAGTAACATCCTCCTCACAGCTAGCAACACCCAAACCTTTAAATGTAACCAGCAAATTGAAACAACCTATTGACCATTCCTTGGAGATTCAGGATTATCTAAATCACAGAATCCAGAGGACTGATAAGTATTTAACATAATGTACAGGAATAACACAAGTGACCTATTGGTCCATCTTAGTTGTCTCATCCTCTACACTAAACTACCAAATAAATAAGCTAAAAATAATAATAATAACAAAACACCTTCAAGCCAGCCCTTATCATCCATACTTTTATCAAACTTTTTCTTGAACTGACTTAAATATATCCTCTACAATAAGTGAGAGCAAGCCATTCCAGAAGCTAATCACTGTCAGAAAAATAAAACTTAGGAGAAGATGATCTCTACCCTGCCAACATTTTTTATGTCTCTCTTAGTTCTACTATTATCACTGTTAAGTATGAAAACAGATGATGCAGTAACACTATTTATTCCATTAACAATCTTAAATACTTCAGTAAGATCCACTTTAACTCTTCTTTTTTCCAAGATAATATTTCATAGATCCTAATCTTCCCTCATAAGATAACCTCTCCATCACAGGTACCATTCTCGCATTCCCTTTTCTTAACACTTTCCAATAACATCCTTCCTAAGGTAAGCACAACACAATACTCAAAAGGTACCCTAACCAGTGATCTAAACAATGAAATTATAATTTCTTTAAAATTGTATACAATAGTTCTGTACATAGAACCTAAAATCCTATTTGGTAACAGCACACTGCTTGGATGGGTTTAGATTGGTTATTACTCCAAGATCCCTTCTTTCATTACTGGTAAAGTTGTTCCCATCCAAATTATAATTACTAACATGCATTTGAACAAATCACTAAATGATCTAAGTCATTTTGTATATCAGCAACATCCTATTCATAGCCAGCAACACCCAATACCTTAATATCATCTACAAAGTTAAATAATGTATTCACAATTTCTGCACCTATTTTATTAATGTCAATAAAAAAAAAAAACAGCAATGGTTCTAAGAATGAACCCTGAGGTACACCACTTGTTACATTAATCCAGTTTCACTGTACTTCACTTTTAAAAATGCTTTGCTTTTTCCATCCATCCTCTCTTTTATCCAATTTGCTAACTTATCACCTCAGATTACATGGATAGCTTTCTTCACAAACTGTTTATGTCAAATGCTTTCTGAAAATTCAGATACACCAAATCTATACCCTTACCCTCATCTATGTAAGCAGTGACCTTTTCAAAGAATGTCAAAAGATTTGTAAGGCAAGATTTTCCCTTAGTGAAAACATACAGACTATCTAATAAAATTCTAAACTTTGTTAAATGACTTTCCTAAGCTTCTTTTATCACATTCCAAAACTTTTTCCACAACTAATGGGCCTATAATTACTGGGACAGTTTTTAACACCTCTGTTGAAAAGAAGAGTGACATTAGCTAACTTCCAATCCTCTGATACCTGCCCACTATTTAAGGGCAGACAAAAAATACAATAGTCAACATTTGCTAGGGATCATGTTATATTTGGAGTGCATGTCAAACACCTACCACAATGGTATGCATAGATTGAACATTTTAGGACACAAAACACCTAGATAAGTCATTTTTCACTTTATTAAATTCTATAACATTTAACTTGGGGGAACAGAGCATGAAAAACTGATGAATCATGTGGCACAATGTTAAGAAAAATTTCAAAATCAACCGTCATTCAGTGAATTTACACTTCTGACAATTGATTTCAGTTGTTGTATGGCCATCTCGAGCATTAATGACTGATGCACATCTGCAAATGTTCATGATCAGATGAGCCAATTGTTGTTGCAGAATCTGTTGCCATTCTTCAATACGGGCAGCTTCAAGATCTTTGGGCATTCTTCGTGGGGCTTAATGAGCTTGTAGCCTTGTCTGTAGCTACTCACAGATGTGCTCTATTGGGTTGAAATCAGGAGATGTAATGGTCATTCCTTCAACTTCTAGGAAGGCAGTCACATCTGCATATGGATAAACAATAGCTGCAAGGAACTCATCTCTGTATCTTCAGCTGGAGAGACTTCAATTTCAGAGGATTACAAAGTTGGTATAGCCTGCAATTGAAGTTTCCCCACACAATGATTGAGCCTCTTCCAAAGTGATCATGTTCATTAACATTCTGAAGCAAATTGTGCTCACCAGGGCATCTACAAACTCTCCTATGCCCATCAATAGTCCACACAGTAGTAGGACTAGTCACTGAAGAGCATGACCCTCCCTGTGCTGGTAGCTCAAAGGAACATGAAAAACAGGACATACAGCCCTGAACACAGCTTTGTGAAGGCATCTGTACACTGTCTGAGTAGCCATCAGGACTTCTGTGGCATCTTGGAGGGTGTACAGATATTAAAGGCTGGAGCAAAGCAATTCCTATGAACCTGGATGGTCAAGTAGCAGTCTTCTTGTGAAGTTGTTAGTTTTTTACTCATCCGCCATGTCTCCTACTGACTCTGCCAAACCATATGAGCCTGATCCAAGCCCTGGACACCACACCCAAGAGCAACAGCAGCCCAGCATTGAGTAATGCCTCCTCCTAAGTTCTGCAGGTGAAAGATGATGTCTTTGACCTAAACAAAGCATTTTCTGTTCTACATAACCTCAACCTTAGCATATGATAATCAGTGATTTCAAATTAAGGACCTCAATTTGAAGACGTGGTCAGAAAATAAAGCCATGATCCAATCAAAGTCACCCATGCAGAAAGTTTGCACATGGCAGATAATGTCCAGATAAATGACTTCTGAGTTACATTTTTTTAAGAACTGATCTTTATTAACATTAGTATATCTATTGTAGAATATCACTATCCCTAGAAACTGTTGATTACTGTAGTGGTAAATGGCTCACACATCCAATCTCTAACCTCCTTTAAAACCCTTTAGAAAATATTATATGACCCAGTATTTTTGTTGTTCCTTATACTTCCCAATTTTTTCTTAACCTCACAATTAATGTAGTAATCTTGTTTCCATCTATCATCTGCTTGAGATGTGGAATACTGGTTAAATTTTCATTTGTAAAAACTATAGTAAAAGCAAAATTTAGTAACCCAGTTGTATCACAATCACCAGATACAAGCCTCTTCCTTTCTCATCTCTCAAGGGCCCTAACCTCATCCAACATTTTGCTTACCCTTAACATATGTAAAGAAATCCTTACTGTTAATTTTACAACATCAGCCAACCTTTTTCAAACATATTTTTTGATGTCCTGATTACCTGTTTCACTATCTTTCTTAATCTTCTAAATCTCTCATCACACTAGTCAATTTAAATTTCTTAAACTTATAATGCTTTTCTTTAATTCTCTCTCTTATGCTCATTGTGAGCCAACCTGGTTTTTTACCTGCAGCTACCCTTTTCTTTCTAGAAGTAATATATTTATCTTGACTATTTAACTTTTTCCACATCTGCTGAGTCACCCAATTCACAACAGATAATTCTTATTACATCCTTCAAAATTTACTTTTTGAAATTTGTAACCAAAATATCATTATTCCTTATCTCTGTATGCAGCAAAACATTAAACTTAATAGAGCAATAATTACTTGCACACAAATGTTCCCCAGTTTCCACTCTCTTGATCATTTCTCTATTTGAAGATAACAATAAATCTAATATACCATTGTTTCTAGCGAGTTCCTTGCCTAACTGGTGAAGAAAGAAAACAATACAATTTCTTTTGATTCAACACACGTGTTGTGAGTTGTACATTAGACTGGAGAAAGGTGCTAGCTAGAAACATAATCCTCCTTTAAATAAGAACTTGGTAACTGTTCAACCTGTTATTTAATTTCAATATCTTTGTCACCTATGCAGTTTTAACAACTGGTGAAGAAAGCCAGTTTGAACAATTTCCAAGACCTTTCTCCCTCATGGTTTGACACTTCCCAATCTTTATGCTTGAAATTATAATCACCCATAATTGACTTCATGCATTTAAAAAATCAGTCACATAAATTAATAATAAAAGCAACTTTTCCACAAATGTTTAAACATTGAAATATAGAAACTGGTTCCAACCATTACTCATAAATTATTTACAAAAACATAGAGTAAGATATGAAGCACTGTCCATTAACAAGTTTTATTTTTTAAAAATAATATATATTCTCGACATACATTACCATTCAAATTTTATTTAACAGCTTTTCAGTTGTTTTATTGTAATTTTATCACTTTAACATCTTTAACTTGATAATTTCCAAGTTAAGGTATCACATACATCAAACATGGATCTCTAATCCTCCCTCATTACCAAGAATATTATTAAATCTTTAATGAACTTATTTTCCACATATTTGCACTTACCACATGAACTTTCTAATCTAGATTCAATTTGTTGTAAATGTTCTTGAAGTTCGGTTTCTGTTTTCACATTCACAACATTATAATTTGAACTATCCAGGTCATCATCACTGTTGTTACTGAACTCTGAAATAACATCATCTTGTTGATAATCAGGCTGCTCTGTTTTCACTTTGTACAATGTGTTCTAAAATCAAACAACAGATGAATAAAAATAACAACTAGTGACATCAGCAAAATAGATATTGTGTCCATAAGTTACTAACTAGAAATTTAACATTACAAATATAATAATTTATAACCTATAGTACAGTGTGTTTTGGATTCATGAATCTTAAGACAAGAAATTACTGAAAACAAAATACCTAATAGCTTACGTTTTTGTATTGAAATAAAATACAGAATACTGAGTTTTATAAGAATATTATAAGTATGACTAGATAAGAGTATTATGTTAGAAAATGAAACAGGAAACAATGTTGTAAGTATGACTAGATATAAAAGCTTAGCCCATTGTTCTTCTGAAAGTGTACCTGGTGTTTCTTGTTTTGTGTTAATTTGTTAAACATTTCTTTATAGCATGAGACAGAAAAGCTTAGCCCATTGTTCTCTTAAAAGTTTACCTGGTGTTTCTTATCTAATTTGTTAGTTTCTTAAACACTTATTTATAGCACAAGATAGAAAAGCTTAGCCCGTTGTTCTCTTAAAAGTGTACCTATTATTTCTTCTTTTATATGTTAGTTTGCTAAACATTAAAATTTATATTTTAATTAGTTATATATTATTTCTGTTTATAAATGTTTATTTGAAAAGTTTATGATTGTATACATTCCACTCCATGTAGTTTCACTTGTGGAAATGTCCAAGCAAGATAGCATCATTGGCACATGTAAGTGTTAGTGAAAGAGTTTGTAAACAAACTTTGCCTGATAATAATAACTATTACAACCACAAAGTCATGTTGGCATACCTGAATCAATAATAAAAGATAAAAATGTGAACTTTTGAATACGAGAAAAAGAAAATTACAAAACAATCAATAAACCATTTAAAACATTTGTACAGATTTCCATTTCCAGAGTTAATGATATAATAGAGAAATAGAAAATAATCATTTATGTTAAAAACATGCCATATTCATTTAAAAGGTTCTAAAGCTATTACAAATGAAATGTGAAAATTATAAGATAATACATAGCATTTTTATACTTCAGTTTAAAATCACATTGCATGTAAACTATTCTGATTTTGAGTTCAAATAACTACATTAAATAATGAATGTTTTACAATAAAAAGTAAAAACAAATTAACTTTAAATGTCTTATTTTTCTACAACTGCATAATTTTAGGTTAATTCAAGACATTTAAAATTACTTCATCAACTAGTTTCATTTTTATAAAGAATTCTCACAAGAGTTGTGTACTGACTTACAATGTAAGTAAATTATCATCATACATTTAAAAAGGATGCAATTATGGCTTGAAGTAGTGAATTTAATTGTAATAAGCCTATTCTACTGAACAAAAGATTTCAGTCCTTTGACAGAGAAGAATAAGCATGATAACCTTAAGGAGGTTGTAGTTATAGGTGATTCACTGAAAAGAAATGTGGATAGGATAGAATATGTGATAGACATGGGGAAAAGAATCAGGTTATGTTAACTGGGGCACAAGTGGAAGATATAACTGACAGAGTAGGAGATACACTAAAGAGTGCTAGAAGAGATGTAGTTTTTGAGGTGCATGTTGGAGCTAGTGTTGTTGGGAAAGGTAGGTCAGAGGAGTTAATAATAAATACGAGAAGCTTTTAAAGACATAAAGTAAAAAAGCCATAACGTAATTTTGTCAGGGATACTGCCCAGAATTAACTGCATGGATAAAGTTTAAGTGGAGCTGAATGCTAGAATTGGGTTAACATGAGTGGACTGGCTGGTTGGACTTCTGGATCATTTCAATGGAAGAAGGAAGCTATAGGGATGGATTGTTTACATTTAAATAGGATAGGAGCTGGCTAATCTGCTGGGACTATTAACTCAACTGTAAAGGACACTTTAAATTTGGAATAGGTTGGTGAGAGCCAGGAAAAACTAAATGCAAAAAGAATAACATGCAGAGAAATGTTTAGCACAGGAAATGGGTATAGAAGTAGTTATAAAGGTAGGCTTAATTGTTACTATTGTAATGTTAGAAGTATAAGATATAAGATAGATGACCTAAGAACACTAGTAGAAATGTGGAATTCTGATATAATGAGAATAATTGGAACATGGTTAAAAGTAGATTATTTTGATGACACAAGTTTCTTTGAAGTACAGGGTTATAGGTTATTTAATATGGATGAAGTACTAAAGAAGGGGTGGAGATGGCTTAATATGTAAAATACTAGTTGTATCATGTTGATTATAGTGATAATTTGTTACAGACCACCAGATGATGAGAAAGATTACAATAAGATTAAAATTTCAGCAGTTAATGAAACATATCTGTGTGTGACTTTAATTTCAGGCATATAAACTGGAAAATGTTAGATTAAAACTCCGAGTTTTTAGAAACTGTTCAAGGTGGTATTCTTCATCAATTGGCCAAGGAATTACTAAAACAATGCTATTTTATATTTATTGTTAACTTCTAATATAGAAATGATCAAGAGAGTGGAAATAGGGGAACATCTGGGTGCAAGTGGTCCTCGCTCTACTATGTTTGATGTTTTGTTGCATATAAAGATAAGGAATATTTTAGAATTTCAAAAAATCAAATTTTAAAAAATGCACAAAGAATTATCTTCTGAGAATTGGAAAGCTGAGTTATTTGAAGTCACTGATATGATGTGGAAAATTTTAAAGATAAGTTTTAAAATATTCATGGTAAATATATTCCTTATAGAAAGAAAAGGATAGCTGCAAATGAAAAATCAGAGAAGTATCATAAGTTTAAGAAATTTAAACTGTACAATATGATTGGAGATTTAGAAGATTAAGAAAGATGGTGAAACAGGTAACACTTCACAACAATTTTTTTTGAAAAGTTTTGCTTCCTGAAAAGTTTTTGCTGATTGTGACAGGTACCAGGTGGGTATGCACAAATATAGTTTTGGTTTTGCTTCATCATGTAAGAACTCCGAGATATAGACAGTTAACTGTTTACCGGCAATAACGTATTTAATTGCATTTATGTTTCTAATACACTATTAAGTTCAACATAATTAAAATTGTTTTGCTCCTGATATTTGTTTGTATTCAATGTTCGGTGCATCACGTTGCAGCGTCCAACAGTAGTCAGCTAGCATTGACGGATTCCAGTTGGCCTGATATCATTTTTCTGTTGTAGCAATTTCCTGGTAAAACTGAAGATTTCAATGAAATGGTAAGTGATGGACAAATTTGGATGTGATTTGCGTGATCAGCAGCCAAAAAATCTATAAGGAACACCCAACAAGAAGCAAAAACTTTGTTGTGCAGTGTTATCAGGGCATCAAAAAATATGTTTGAAAAGAGGTTGGCTGATATTGTAAAAATTAACAGTAAGGATTTCTTTACATATGTTAAGGGTAACCAAAATGTTGGATGGGGTTAGGGCCCTTGAGAGATGAGAAAGGAAGAGGCTTGTATCTGGTGATTATGATACAACTGGGTTACTAAATTTTGCTTTTACTTCAGTTTTTACTAATGAAGATTTAAGCAGTATTCCACATCTTAAGCAGATGACAGATAGAAACAAGATTTAACTAAATCCTTACATTAATTCTAAGTTCTTAAGGAAAAAAATGGAAAGTTCGAAAAATGATAATTGTTCCTGGAGAAGATAATATATCTTGAAGGGTTTTAAAGATTACATATGTGAGCCATTTACTACTACTATTTTGTCAGTCCTTGAATAGCAGGCAGGTACCAAAGGACAAGATGTTAGAAGGAAGATTATAAAAATTGTACCAGTAATTATAGGCCCATCAGTTGTATGAAACGTTTTGGAATATCTGATAAGATACTTGCAAAGTCACTTACACAAAGTTTAGAATTTTATTGGATAGTCAATATGTTTTCACTAAGAGGAAATCTTGCCTTACAAATCTTCTAAACATGCTTCCAAAGGGTTATCACTTATGTAGATAAGGATAAGGTTGGTTGGTATTTTATGGCACAAACCAACTAGGATATCTGCACTAAACAACTGGTAAAAAAAATAAAAGTTATCACCATTTGTAAAAATGAATTAGGTTAAAACAAACCAAAGTGGATTTTTTTAATTAAAAATTTAAACAACACTAAAAAGACCAATGAGTCTTAGAAAACTAAAAACATTTGTCAGGTGGACAATGTCATTATTATCAATGACACTGTCCAGCATCAGGGGTAAACCTGTGGAAAGAATATGTCGAAAATTATGACATCGTTGAGAGTTGTAACAATGGCATAAGAGTAAGATGTGGACTACTGTGACCTGAGTATCAAATAGACCACACACCTTGGTGCATCAATCCCAGATAAAAGAAAATGAAGAGTTAAAAAACTGTAACCAATGCATAGTCCAGTTAGGGCAATTTTTCTTTCCAACCCTAATGGAAATAAGACAGCCAAAGTCCAATAGAGGGTTTTATCTGGAAAAGCTTGTTTTCACACTGCGCACTTCAACTCGACTGCTACCTGGCACAGAGACGAGCCTTGAATAAAGAACCATAGTCCATGTATCAAACAGGTACAGCAATGATAGCACAAGAGCAAACAGACTTAGTAAGCTCATTCCCATGAATACCAACATGGCCTGGATAGAAGTAGATGTTAAAGAGAAATGGGCCAGTCAGTTTTAAATATCAGTGAGAACACGGCGAGAACTAATGTGATGCCATTTAGGGCCAATAGAGCTAAGTGAACAAGTGTAAATAGTACAATTCGAGTACTGCTTAGCTTTTATGTGATCCATGACAAGAGAAATGGTGTAGAGTTTGGTAGTGAACAAAGAAACTGTAGAGAAAATTCTGTGAGCAACCACCATACCACTACAAACCACAGAAGAGCCCACACAGTCACCTGATTTTGAACCACTTGTATAAATGGGAATGGAAGAATGGTTTAAAAGATGTTCAGCAAATAAGAGACAGTATTTCCAATTGGGAGTTTCAACTTTTCTGAGATGACTCAAAGTAAGGTCACACTTTGAGATGGTAATAAGTCATGGTGGGATGAATTGACCAGTGGGCACAGCAGTTATCCAAGGAGAGACCCAATTCATCCAACTATGCCTGGATACAAAGGCCAAAAGGAACAATGGCAGATTGTTTGTTCTGAAAAAGCATGGCCCACTGAGGAACACAACTTCAGGTAGTATGCTGTGGTAAGGATTGAAGTTTCGAAGCACACAGTAAAGACAGTTGCAAATTGTGTATAGGAGATTCACGAAATTCTGGAGAGGGGAAGTGCAGAAAACCATGTATAGAGTCAAGGTCCAGATAATGAATGGGGCCCAAGGTCCTGGCAGACCCATAGTCCAGTTTCGATTAAATAAGAGCACAATATATCTTCAGCATAGAACACTGCTCTCTTCCCAAAGAGGTGAAAGAGAGAACACAAAGGATGTTCAGTGCCCTTCTACACTTGACTCATAGATGCTTGATGTATGGTATAAAGGTCAGCTTATGGTCAAAGAAAAGCCCCAAGAACTTTGCCTCAGGGACCACAGGAAGCATAAATTCACTGATATGATCAGGGTGAATACCTCATTAGCAGCAAAAGTACATGCAAACAGTTTTAAAAAGAGAAAAATTAAAACCATTTGCTGTGGTTCTCTTCAATACACAATTGAAGGCAGTCTGTAGCTGCTGCTCAATAAACCTCATGTTTGACGACTGACATGAGATGTGGAAGTCGTCGACACAGAGACCATTTGCAACTGTAGGGAAAGTTGTCCACTTGTGGCATTAATCTTTATACTAAAAAATGTGTCACTCAAGAAACAGCCCTGAGGGACTCCAAATTCCTAAAGGAAAGAGTTAAACCTACAAAAACTTGAAACTGTCTGCCCATTAAAATATTTTTAATAAAAATGAGCAAATGACTATGCAACTCATAATTGCAGGTCTCTCAAGGTCACTGAATATTGACACAAGATGTTTTTGCTTGAGAAATGCTTCTCTGATTCATGTTTCAAGTCAGGTGAATCCACATTGGAGCACTTTTGCCAGAACCCACATTGAAAGGAGGTTGGTTGATTTGAGGCAGCTCGATAAAGCAATTGGATTGTAGTTTGAAAGAAACTTGGGATTCTTTCTAGGCTTAGAGAAAGTTATGACAATAGCCCAGTGCCAAGCATCAGAAAAACATTGTACTGCCAAATCCAGTTAAAAAAGAACCAGAAGAATAGCAAGAGAAGCAGGAGAGAAATGGCAGAGCATCTTGTAGCATATATCATCAGGTCTGACTGAAGAAGAGCCAGCTTGGGTTCCACCAATATAAAGGGGCGATCATAGTCATAGAGACAATCAGCCCGAAAGGAAAGAAGTTATTGCTCTGCTTGAGTCTTGATGACTAAGGAAGCAGAGAATAAAGCAGAAATGTTAGATATCTGGCAAAAGAGTTTACCAAGAGTATCGGTGATGCTCTGAGCATCAGCAACTTCCTGGCCATCAGAGAGTAAGATTGAAAAGGTGGACAGAATTATACTGCCCATTGACCTTCCTAATGTTGTCCCATATGACTTTCAAACTGGCAGTAAAAGAGATGCTGGTTGTAAATGTAACCCAAGATCCCTTCTAGCTTTGATATTTTACCTGCTGAACACATGTATAGGCCCACGGAAAAGCAATGCTGTTCAAAAGTGTGGAATACATACGAAAGGTATGTCAGGTCCATTTATGAGCCTTCCATGCCATGTGGCAGGCAGGATTCCACCATGGGTGAGGATACTGTGGAAACATGTCAAGGTTTAAGGAATACATTGAGCAATCGTATTGATAATACAGTCGGTGACTGCTGCCATGCAGTTGTCTATCAATGGCTTATAGACAATGTCAGGATAAAGTTCCCCAACAGCAGTGAAAGAAGTCCAGTTGGCTTGGTTTAGCTTCCACCAGGGCATACAGGTTAGGGAGCATCAACTACAGCCAGTCTATCTCAAAATTATAGGAAAATTATCACTGCCTCCTGGGTTACTATTAACCCTCCATGAAAAGTGGGAAAATAGTGAAATGGATCAGACTGATAGATTAACAGCATTAAAAGACTGAATAGGTACATGAAAATAAGTATAAGAACCAGTACTGAAGAGAGGCAGGTTGTGATCTGAGAGCATACACTGTATGTGACTACCCTGCCCATCAATATCAGCACCCCCCCCAGAGGGGATTATGTTCACGAAAGTGCCCTGGGATTAAAAAGGGGAACAGCAAATGTTTAATCATAGCATTAAGGTCTGATTGATCATAGGTCTCTCCAGGAGATAGGTAGAGAGAACAAACAATGATAGTACGACCCAAGGAAACATAGATGGTTGCAGATATTGAGTGGCAAAGAAAGGGTAGGCACGTGCTGATCGATGAGCAGTGCCTCCCCTTCATGCACTTGTCCATCACACAATCTGTCATTTTCTGTACAAAGAAAACTGCTGAAAGGTGATTGTATTGACAGATTTCAGAAATGTTACCTGTAAGGAAAGGCACACAGAATGGTAAAAATCAATCAGTGCTTTGATATCATCCAGATTAAAACATAAACCTCAACAGTTAACCACTGTATCAAAGTGGCACTTTTTACTTATGTATAGATGAATTGTTTTCAACCATATCTTTTTTTCTTTATTTTCCTTAATTAAAGGAGATCTGTCGACCTCCACTGATCCTGCCCTGAGTCAACTGAGCAGGTCTCTGTCATTGGAAGAAGATTTTAGCAACCAAGTGCATGAACAAATGATCATTCTGCATCTCAGGGCTGGAGAAGAAGATGGCCTGAGGAAAAGCTTGAAGAAATGTTAGGGACAGAAATGTGTGTTGATGTTGATTCATCAACTTTCTAAATCAGGGAGAGCAAAATACTTTTCACATGGTTTGAGAACAATTCTTTTGGAGGCACAGAGAGATCTGCCTGAATTCCCACTGTAGCAGTGGAATGAAATGCAGCAACATGTGTCCAAAATGGAGTGGCAGCCAGTAACTTTTTGAGTCTTGGGGTAAGAAATGTTGTGAACCATTTTCAAACGTTGTACCTCTTTCTGTTCCACCCACCTAGGACATGAACAAAAGTAAGATGGGTGAAAGCCACTACAGTTAACACAACGAGGGTCTATTTCACATTCATAAGCATCATGGTCCTTGCTACTTCAAGGAACCACAACATGTGTCTTTGAGTGATCAAACAGCTCATACTGGAAGCATCAGCAAAAGTTCGGAATATATGGTCATACCTTGCAATTTAAATAGCCTGCCTTGATGGTGGCAGGTGGATGTGGTGATGTAAATGTTGAAATTATGAAATTGGTTGGTATCATAATTCCATCTCTGCACGTGGAGATACGCCTCATTGCAGAAACTCCTTGGGTGAAGAAATCAGCAAGGATCTCTGACTCAAGGATGTTCTTCAAATCCCTCTCAATAATAACTCCTCATGATGAATTCAAAGTAACATAGGTAGTAACCTCAATGGGTATATCCCCAGTGGCCTTTGAATGCAAAAGGAGTTCACTGTGTTTAGGAGTGGATTTTTCTATCAATATGTCACCAGAATAAAGCTTTTTGACTGACTTAGGAGAGACAGCAAGCCCCTCAATTCCCTTCTGAATAAAAAAAGGGAGGCATCTACCCTAACGATTTGTCTGAAAGAGAATGAAGTATCAGAAAATGAGGTACAGGTGTTGAAGATTGCTGCTCAGAATCTTCATGATGCAGTGTTTATCTATGGTCTATTTTTTCCACTATTTTATTTTGATTTTTATTTGGGGGGATCCATAACAAAGAAAGAAAATTTCTGTGCCCACTGACCTCACCCACCATGAAGCCCCACAAAGGTATTCACTACAATGCCAAACAAAGATATTGCAGCAATGCCAGGGTTTTGTGAGCACTACACTCAAACAACAGTATCAGACACAATGTCCACAACATCCATTGAGAACATCCAACATTGGTACGTGGTTCACTCTAGCCAAAGTGGACCAGCCAATTGACCCTGGGGGAGCTGCTTCTGTCTACAAGAATTCAAGGCCAAAGTGGTGTGGTAGGGTTGGACCCATCAACCACCAGAATCCTCTCGTCCCCTTCACGGGTCACCACGCATGGCAAACATGTGGGTGAATGTTTTGATCCCAGAGGAGGTAAACTGAAAGAAAGGAACCTTCTCTGGAGCATTTGAAAAGGTTCCACCTGAAAGGTTTGTAAAAAAAGAGAAAAAAGAAGAAGAAATATATAGGAGTGAGTGATAAGTTAGCAAATTGGATAAAAGAGAGGCTGGATGGAAAAAGCAAAGCATTGTTGAAAGTGGAGTGCAGTGAAACTGGATTAATGTAACAAGTGGTGTACCTCAGGGTTCATTCTTAGGGCCATTGCTGTAGTTTTTCGATTTTTTTTTTATAGACATTAATAACACAGGTGCAGAAATGGTGAATACATTATTTAACTTTGCAGATGATGTTAAGGTATTGGGTGTTGCTAGCTATGAAGATGATGCTGTTGATTTACAAAAGGATTCAGATCATTTAGTGATTTGGTCATATAAATGGAAGATGTGTTTTAAATGTTTTGAAACTGGTTGCAGGTCAAAGGTCACGTCATCGCATTTGTTGACTTGCATTCAAATTATATTGAACTACTATCGAATGAATTTATGTCGCTACATTTGGTATCAAACTGCAAATTACAGTTGAAACTGTAATATTATATACAAGTTAATTTCTTAATATAAAAGCAAATATTAAAAGAACACATTTAGATATAGATTTTAGTGAGTCACATGGTATGTTAAATGAAAAATTGTTTAAAATTAGATGTTTGTGATGTCAAAATACTAAGTCTATACTTTCATACAAATTAAGAACTCATGTTACTAATATTGAAAAACTAGAATATAAGTTTTTTATTTTGCTGAGATATGGCTTTCGTACTGAATCAAATACTGTGGTCCTGTTCAACTATTTCCATTTTTGGAAATAGTCCCTTGTATACTCTTACTATAGTATGTGACATGTGAATAAGCAATCAACATCTCAGAATGTTCCCACAGTTGTTTTATCAGCCATTTTAATCTGTGAAAAGGTTGCCACATTCTTTTAGTCCAAGTTTATAAGGAAATAAGTTGTCTTTAGTTTGCTCAAAGATTCATATTTTTTTAAAATCTAAATACTAAGCTTAATAAATTACAGTGGAATTTTATGATATCAATATAGTTATTTATGATTTTTGGTTATTTAAATGACACTATAAAACCTTAAAAAAATTTGTTTGACATCCTCCATGTGCAAAATTTTAAAAGGCTTAGCAACCTATGTCCAGCAACAACTGAATACATAGATAATAGTGAGAAGAGAATGTGATTTAATGTTCTGTATTTAAAAAATAATAATATTAATAATTTATTTCTAAGTAGAAATAATCTACAGAAATCATGTATAAAAGTAGAAATGTGACTGTATACTACAAAATACTAGTCCACTAAAACACAGCCAAGACAGGAAGGACTAATGGTCAGTTTTATATTACTGGAAATGTAACGAGTGCATGTGCACCACATCAATGTTATGTAATGTTAGCTAGAAATGACTGGAAGGTCAATATAATAATAAATATATATGTTCATATTTAGCATTATGAGACTTAAGGTACTTAGACTAAACATTTGTATCCTAACATGTAATCATTCTAGCATGAAAAGAACAATTTATACTTATTTCCTAAGTTTTCTTTGATGGTTACAAGGTTGGTCAAGTGAGAGACCCTACATAGAGTATAGAAAGTAGCAAAATATAAAGTATTGTTGAAAACAAACATTTAAAATGTATTTAGGAGGTGCTAGAGATTACACAAATAATATCTGAGATTTTGGGGATGAAGAACAGTTTTTTAAATCATAATATGAAATCAGTTTGCACTCAGACTAGTAAAGAAACAGACTATTTTCACAAAATAATTTTCAAAACAAAATATTTAATTAAAATTCCAATTTTCTGCATACAAAATATGTAATCTTTACTAAAAATCTACCAAATTTTGTGAAGACATACAACATGTTCTATCAAAAGTTATTATGCAAATACTTAACTTGTGCAAATGTGTAAATGAATTTGTGTATATTATACTGAGCCTGCAAGGAAAGGATTACTTATGATAAATGTACAATAATGCCTGTCAGTTATTATAATTTGGATGCGAATAACCTTAACAGTGTCATCAAAGAAGGGATATTGGATTAATAGCCAATCACTCTCTAAAGCCATCCAAGCAGTGTGCTGTTGCTAGTAGTATGGCAAATAGAATTTTAGGTTGTGTCTACAGAAATATTGAATATAAGTCTAAAAAAGGTTTTAATTTCATTGTATAGGTCACTGGATAGGCAATATTTAGAGTACTGTATTCAGTCTTGGGCTCCTTACTTGTGGAAAGACATTAAATTGTTGGAAAAAGTTCAGAGTAGGGTTACGAAAATGGTGCCTTGGATGGAAGGGTCATCATACAAGGAGAGGTTGAAATCTCTCAAACTGTTTTCCTTTAACAATTTTAAACACACCCATAAGATCCTTTATAACTCCCCCCCCCCCCCTCTGAGTACAACAGTAAGAATAATATGTTTAGGTAACAAAGGTGTAAATCTTGGCAAGTTATGAATCAACTTTAGTTTAGACAGTTGTGGAAGCAGTAAAATTAAGTGAGTTAAACAGAAAAGTTTATAACTATATGAAGGAAAAGGACTGGCTTTAAGTTTTTAAATTTTATTTATTTATTCAGTAAGATGAGAGAGATCAACAGATCTCGTTGTCCCAAAACATTATGTTATATTAACTACGTTTATATGATTTGATAACTATAATAAAATCCATTAAATGATAGTAACCTTTGCAACTCCAAAGATATAGTACATCTATCAAAAACATTATAATTATAAAATGAAAGAACCACCATAATCAGATATAAAACAAAGGAATCTATCTTAACTGAACAATACAGACCTACTCTAAGCCAGCTTTCTGGGATGGCAAGATATTTTTATTAAATAATGTGTAGTCACATACCTTGTTTCATATAATACTGTATATACTGTTCTATAAACACTGTATATTTATTGTTGTTAACTTTGTAATAAAGAATCCTCCATTACCCATTCAAGCCACATAACTTTTGTAAGTCTATATGATATATTTTAACCAACACTTTCACAAATGAATGTTTTATAAAACTATCATTGTTAATGTTCATTCTCAATTCTTCAAAACTTAGCACACAATTCCTTCAGTGAATGTTCAGTGAATTAGAAAACTTTCCTACAAAACCATACATAACTACTCAAACCACTATATTTACTCTAATATGAAATGGAAAGTAATTCTTGCTCTATCCAACTGTATTTAAACTTTCTTTACAGCTGTTTCAACAGTTATAAATTGACCATTTACTAGAAGTGATATTATAAAATGGTTACAAAATAAAGAAGAAGAAAGACAAGATAACTCAGAATCAAGAAATGGAAAATTTATACCTGAGAGATAATAAATTTTGCCGAAAATAAAGATATTCTTTCGGAATGACAAAAAAGTATTAAAAAATTGTCCATTTAAAACAATTTACACATTTGTATTACATACAAAATTATGACCAATTTAACACATTCACATTATGTAACATTCATAGACTATTAACACTATCAGTACAATAACACTTTAGTGATATTGTAGCAAGTTTCTTCACACTGTGACAACAAACATCCCACCACTGATTAGATTCTAGACAAACAAACCTTAAAACAATACCAACACAGCTGAAAAACACTTTAAAACTGTAAAAAGGTTTAACCCCTGTATTACCTCAGTTTTCTCCACTGTTTTATTATAGTTCTCATCTTGTTCCTGCTTTGTTACACCAAACTTCAAAATGGTATGTGAAGATATTTCTTCTAATGAACCAGCTTCTCCCATTGCTACAAGTAAAAATTACAATGTGTTTCTTTATGTTAAGAATGAATAAACTTATGCTTCACTAACCCTTAATCAAAGTTCATGCAATGCATTTAGTTGAACAGCCCTTCTATAATATTTCTTTTGTTAACTACAATTACAATAATATCAACTAGTACAGTATTAACTACCAACACAGTGCTGTCTTTCTGTTGTAGTGATTTGGTAAAAAAATGTTTTAACACCAGAGTAAGGTTTGAAGTTAGAACTTCACAAGCTTTTTATCACTTACTGAAAGTGTTCTCAGTCAAAATTCAATACAATACTTCTAAAATGTTTAGAAATTCAAATTTTCAATTACTTTCTGTTTTCACTTGTAAAAATAGGAACATTTCTCAAAGTTCAAATGCACAAAACTCAGAATTTATATCTGATATTTTATACTGTTCACTATTAATTCGTTATTAACTTCTTATGTGTAAAATAATTGTACAAAAACTATCGTTTCTGTCAAACACGCTAAATGTTGTACTTTGACCGGGTCAGAATCATTTTGAGTTGATAAAAATGTTATTTAACAACAGTAACTAATAAATATTGTTTAGAAAAGTTACTAAATTAGTTAACATAAATTAATTAGTGGACACTTAAAAAGTTCAGGTTTAGCCTCACCAGTAATTGATGTTTGGAACGGTATTACAACAGTAACTAGTTTCAGGTTTGTTATGTCTCAAATAAGCAAGAGAGTCCTAAATGTTACTAAAAAACTCGTGGTAATACATTTCTCAGAAACAGGAAATTTACTCACAATACAAAAGAAGAAATTTCCAATCAGTAATGGAAGATCCAGGCACAGTAATTTAAGTTAAGTGTCAATAAAACAAGTAACATTCAAACTATTTCAAGCATTTGTATTGGGAAGAAGACAAAACATTTAATTACAAGTATAGTTATATACGTTCTTACAACTTGCCAATGTAGAACTTCCTTCAATTTTCACCACTTTGGTATCAGATGAAACACCCTGCTCCATTTCAGAAAACAATTCAACCTTCACATTTAATAATTCCATGGTTCCATCAAGCTTCACGTCTATTTTATTGGTTTAAAAATTGTAGTGCTATAGTTTAAACCTTACGTACAGGACTACTTCTGGAAAAAAAAAAAAAAAAGTTAATTTTGAAATTCACATAACTTTCCTGCCCGCCGCAAGTACAGCTATCGACAGGATTTAAAACGCTAAAATCAGGTGTTCGATTCCCCTCGGTGGGCTCAGCAGAGAGCCCGATGCGGCTTTGCTATAAGAAAACACATACATACATTTCCTGTAATTCATAAGCTTCATCTTTATGTCTTTATCCGAAAACTATTGCAAGTGTTTTTTGTGTGATTAAATTATTTTGAAATAACTTACCCAGGAGTAATATGAAACCAAAACAATCTTTTCAAACATATAAGTAAAACATTCAATAAGAATGCTGCGGATGAGAGATGTGTTGCAGTCCTACTGGTCAAATGCTGATTGCATTACACATTGGGGCAGAAGATCTCTCTCTCTCGTTGTTTGGGTATTTATACATACCCAAAAAGGGTCAGGTGCACTTGACCTCTTCTAGTGCAGAACATGTTAACATTAAAATCAATTCAAACTAGGCGCATGGAAAAACATTCCAGTAGTGGCAGAGGATACTTGTTTTATTTGTTTTAGAATTTTGCGCAATGCTATGCGAGAGCTATCTGTGCTACCCATTCCTAATTTAGCAGTGTAACACTGGAGGGAAGACAGCTAGTCATCACCACCCACCGCCAACTCTTGGAATACTCATTTACCACGAATAATGGGATTGACAGTAAATTATAACGCTCCCACGGTTAAAAGGGCGAGCATGTTTAGTGTGACGGAGATTCAAACCTATGACCCTCAGATTACGAGTCGAGTGTCTTAACCACCTGGTCATGCCAGACCAAACTGAAAGGGCGAACATGATTGGTATGACGGGAATTCGAACCTGCGACCTTCAGATTACAAGTCGAGCACCTTAACTACCTGGCCATGTTTGGCCCCACAGGATAATAACTGTTTTTTTGTGTCGTAAGTTTTCGGGATCGCCTGTTGCAAGTATTAATTTTTTTTTTTACTAAATTATTTGTTATTTCAAGGATAAAATGCTTGGTAGGTTGTAAATATAAGATAAATATTGTGCTAGACTCAAGAGTAGCTGATTTTCACAGGAGTGCTTTACAATGTGAGAATCAGTCAAATGAATTAGAAAGTAGTTTGACCATAAGAGAATAACAATATTAAAAATATGATGTAAAGTTTAAAACAATATTTGCAAATTACTGAAATAACAAAATACAGGCATATTTGTACTGATTATCTAGTTTTCACACTATAATGAAGGAAAGACATAGTTCTTAGTGTATTTCATTATTTTTTACAGTCATCTAAGCCCTTTGTTCTTTTGATTGATGAAGTAAAAATATTTCAAAATATTTTAGTCTGGATTAAAACAAGTTAAACACTCCATAGTTGAGCTTGAAAGTTTAAATAAAATTAAATTCCATAAATTGTGTGTAATAGTTCAGTAGCTGTAAGTGTTAGAAATATTGATAACGTTTTTTTCACCAGTAACATAGTCTCGTTTCTGGCTTTAACCCTTAATGGTGGTCGTCATCAATTGGTGCTGCTACCTACAACATTCCCGCTGTTTGAACATAGCCCCCAGTGGCACAGCGGTATGTCTACGGACTTACAACGCTAAAAACCGGGTTTCGATAACCGTGGTGAGCATAGCACAAAGGGCCAATTGTGCAGCTCTGTGCTTAATTCCAAAAAAGTCATTCTAATATAATGGGGCTTAAGACAACTTCATATGTACGAAACAGTGCTTGAGCTGTCCTTGAACCTAGGATTAAGATTTCCTTCAAGCAATCTTGTTGGATATACAAGGCTGTTCAGTTTTAAGAATTATTACTTGGTGATTTAATATTTAACGATTATTTAGTTTCATAACGAGAGTGTTAAAAGTTAATTATTTTAAAAGCTACAGCTTTGACAAGTTTCGTTACATAACTCGGTAGGAGTCACACGTTGTGTGTGTAGTTTAATTGTTGTACTAGGGTTTAGTAATATCGTTAACGTCATCTTCAAGTTCGAAGTTTTTCTAGTTGTATGTAATATTGCTGCAACTATAGGGCTAGAACGATTCCAGATTTTTCTGCCGCATGTCATAAATACTTGTGGATACAGCGAGTTAAAGTAAGTTAGAAATAGTTAAGTTAATGAAAGTGAAGTTAGACTCCGTGATTGTTAGTTTAACTTAGTTCATTTCACAGTGGTATTGTAACAACAGAGATAAACAAGAATTTGTCTTGTCAGAGGGTGTTCTAAAATAATTGAACTTATCTGTGAAGACTTTTGACGAAAAAGAGAATTATTCATTAAAGCTCGAGATTCAACTGCAGTAAATAATAATGAAACAAGTTTTATACATACGTTTAACTTATTTTGAATATATATTATTTTGAAAGAGGTGGATCGTTTGCTGTCTGTTTATTATTAAAATTTATAGCTACCAAGTCACAGACACCTACTGTAACAGAATTCAACCTATATAAAAACTTGACAGATCTCCCAGTCTTCTAACTGTCGATCCGACGTAACTGCCCCCACAAGTTGGCAACGGAATTAATAAATAACACGTGACTGTTGAGAAAAATGGATATAAACTTCAAGTCTGAAAAAGATCTGTGAGTTCTATGTAAAGGTCTGAATACAAATTGAAAGGAAATTTGTAGATATACTTTGTTGATTATGGTGTTTAGTTTCTTCTTCAAGATTCGTAAGTGTGAAACTATATACAGTAGATAGATCATTGTTTGCAGCTTTGGAATGTCATGGCTTAGTTTGTTGAATGGTTTTCTTAATGGTAGAATCAATTACGTTCTTTGAGAAGGAGTTATGTTTTGAAAGAGCTTTTAATCTAAGTAACTCTCACTATGAAAATGCACTTGAGATAAAACATTTCAAAAGGGTTTCTTTGAAATGAAGTGAACAAAACTGTTCAAATGGACATATGTTCTGGTGTAGGTAAGCCCTGATAACAACTTACATCAAAATGTTCTTTTTTGTTGGAAACATGTGTCAAGGAAAGCTTGAGTAGGTTACTGTTGGCATTCACAGGTAAACTTCGTTTTAACATTCTGTAATTAATGTTAATATATAAAATATTTTACAAATTTTGCTATTCGATTTCCATTTTTGAATATTACAAAAAATGCCATCAACATAGACTTTTAAATTAGATAGGGATTCAAATAAGCAGTTTGAACTAATAGGGCAATCTCTTAGCCAACTATTCTCATGAAAAAACTTAGACATTAGCCATTACAATCGCTAAGCTAGACCCTATCGTTACTCTATCACATTTTTCAGGTCATTTACCACTGAACTTTAAAAAAAAATTTTCATGGCAAATTCCATCATTTGTCAGAAAAGTTGTCTATTTAGGCAACACATTCCTTGTGTTTGAAAAAAAGAGAAATACAAAGGTCAACAGCCTCATCTGTCGGGAGGTTAGTGAATAAAGATTCGATTTCTAGACTGGCTAATTGTTTTTTGTTTGTTTGTTTTGAAATTGCGCACAAAGCTACTCGAGGGCTATCTGTGCTAGCCGTCCCTAATTTAGCAGTGTAAGACTAGAGGGAAGGCAGCTAGTCATCACCACCCACCGCCAACTCTTGGGCTACTCTTTTACCAACGAATAGTGGGATTGACCGTTACATTATAATGCCCCCACGGCTGGGAGGGCGAGCATGTTTGGCGCGACGCGGATGCGAACCCGCGACCTTCAGATTACGAGTCGCACGCCTTAACGCGCTTGGCCATGCCGGGCCTATTAGACTGGCTAAAGAAACACTTTAATCAAATATCAGGTTTTAATATTATCTTATAATAGTAATCAAAAATAGTAAAGTAAAGAAAGCTTGCACAAGTTTGTTTGTAAATTAAGCATAAAGCTACACAATGGGCTATCTATGCTCTGCTCTTCACGGGTATCGAAACCCGGTTTCTAATAGTAAGAGTCTGCGGACATACTACTGTGACACTAGAGGGCAGTTTAGAAATGAGTTTTATATCAGGTCATCCCTTAAGTAATGTTCGATTTAAGGTTCAGGAAGAGAGAAAGAATTGCAAACGCTTTTAACCTTACTTAATCAATAATGTATGTTCCATTATTATTAATTACTTCCTGTCAATGATTCACAAGCTCCTGAATGCCACTTCTATAAAATTCTTGGGATTTAGAAAAAAATAAAATAGAGAGGGTAGTTTTGACATCTTCATGTGTTCCAAGTTCTTTTCCATCAAAGTCGTTCTGCAAACTTCGAAATAGAAGATAATAAGATGGGGCAAGGTCTGGAGAATAAGGAGGATATGGAAGTTTTTCCCAGTCTAGCTCTTCAATCTTTGCAGATGTGATCCTTGCTGTATGGAAACCTGCATTATCCTGGTGTAACACAACACCTTTAATATTGATCAAACCAGACCTCTTTTTTTTCAGTGCAGCATTCAAGTGCTCTAACTGTTGAGAATAGAAGTCTGATGTAATCGTTCCATTGAGTGGCAGCAACTCAAAGTGGATCACATCAACAATATCCCACCAAACGCTTAACAAGACTTTCCTAGGGTTGAGGTCCATTTTGGGCTGCGCTTTAACCAGTTCAACTGCAATGAGCCATTGTCTGCGATGCTTAACATTTTTATAACACATCCATTTTTCATCTCCAGTCGCTAATCTCTCCAAAAGAGACAAGTTACGTTCACGAGAGTGCAGAGAAGTGCAAATGTCCATTCTTGTTCTAAGGTTGCTTTCTGTCAAATCATGGGGGACCCACTTTCCAGGTTTTGATACCTTTCCAAGGGTTTGCAGATGTCTGTGAACTGTTAAATGGGTTGAATTAAGCTTCTGTGCTAGCTCTTTAACTGTTGCAACACAATATTAATCAAGTGCAGCCAGCAGCAAGTCATTAAATTCAACAGAATGCCTGAACACAGCACATCATTTAAGATGTAGTCACCCAATCTAAACTTCTGAAACCACCTTTGACATTTTTTTTTATTGAGAGACTCCGCACCAATAAACACTTTGAACGTTTGATGTAGTTTCTGCTGCACTATTGTCTTTTTTAAACACATAAAGCATTATATGCCTAATGTTCTCTTCAGACACATCCATCTTCATAAGGTTTTATTTAGTTAATGATCTGAAAAAGTGGAGTTGGATTAGTTTCTTTTATTTGTCTGAACATTTCATGCATGTTCCACTACATATTTTAGTCATTAAAGCATTCTACAAGGATAGAAATGATGATGCACTTTTTGTATTAAATTTTCGGACATTGCTTATGGGATAGACTGATACATACGTGTATTGTTAATTCTTACACTCGAGAATCTTCTACAATTTTAATTAGTAGGTGACAATTTCGCAGTACAGATTTAACAGCATAAGTTATGTACGTTTCTAAATACAAACTTAACTTAAACAAACATTGATATTAAAATACATATACATAATAGTAAGTCTATCATACAAAATAACAACAAAAATACCCATTTTAATTTTAATTTTTAAGAAAATATTTTATTCGTACATTCTATGAAAGTTCCTAAATGAATACCATATCTTTTCGGCAACATTGTATATTGTATCTGTACATTTAATTTCAGCGTCTTTAGATTGTTTTTGTGTTATTTCAAGAAATTCTAGATGTATGTTGTATGGGAGTTTCGTGTTAAACAGAATAATATTGAGGTTTTACGTGTTTCTCACCTCATATTTCGTCACTAAAACGGCTAACCCAGGAAAGTAAATTTATGTTTCTGTGATAATATGTGTGGCCTGGCATGGCTAAGCGCGTAAGGCGTGCGACTCGTAATCCGAGGTTCGCGGGTTCGCGCCCGAGTCGCGCTAAACATGCTCGCCCTTTCAGCCGTGGGGGCGTTATTATATGACGGTCAATCCCACTATTCGTTGGTAAAAGAGTAGCCCCAGAGTTGGCGGTGGGTGGCTATGACTAGCTGCCTTCCCTCTAGTCGTACACTATTAAATTAGGGACGCCTCGGTGCAGTGGGCTAACAACCTACTCACTTAAATACCTGTTGAAGAATCCGCAAGCAATTGCGGCCCTATGTTCCTTGATGGAATCTAATAGTGATAACTAACTATGATATGGGTTGTTGAATTTATTTTCTGTTGTTTTTGTCCGGCATGATCAAGTGATTAGGTGGCTTGACTTGTAATCTAAGGGTGCGGGCTCAAATTCCCGTCACACCAAACATGCTCCCCCTTTCAGCTGTGGGGGCATTATAATGTTACGATCAATCCCACTATTCGTTAGTAAAAAAGAGTATCCCAAAAATTGGCGGTTGGTGGCAATGACTAGCTGCCTTCTCTCTAGTCTTACACTGCTAAATTAGGGATGACTAGTGCAGATACCCCTCGTGTAACTGAGCGCGAAATTCAAAAGCAAACAAAAAAACTTTTTTTAAGTATCAAATAAAACTGTCTTTACCGTAGTTTATTGCATGAATCTGAATAGGGCATGTTTAAGGTTGATGTTTTAAATATGTCATGCTATCTTTTACTGTTAGTTTTACTTTTGGTGTTATGTTAGATACGTTTATTTAATTAAAGGAATATTTAATTTTGAATTTGATGTTTTAAGGAACACTTTAGTAACGAAAACGAAGTCGACGTAATCAAGAAGTATATTTTAATATTATTTTTTATAATCATAGGGATATGATGTTGGATTATTATGTTGTCACTAATACTTAGTACTAATATTATGATACGTTTTTTCTAAAAGTAATAGTTCTAAAACTAACAACTGTCTCTGACACTGTTGATATTATATGCAACCGTCGTACCATCAAAGGTTATTATTATTATTAATCATCCCTGTTTATGCACTTGTTAACTTTATTAGTTTAAAACATTCCTTTTTCAAAGGTTGACGTTGTGAACCATTATTTTGCATTTGTTAACATGACTATCAGAACTCAACAAAATATTAAATTTTTAAGCTAAATTTTACTTTTAGAATTTGCTGGGGGTATTACAACTTTTGCGAAATGAAGAATAACTAAAAACGTATATTAATAACTACAAAAAGTTGTATGTGGCAGCAGGAGTTTCAAGCAATTCAAAATAAGTGGTTTAGTGTGTCGTCGGGAAAAAAGTTTGGAAACCACACTTTTACAGAGAATTACATCAGAAACCTCTTCAAAGGTTGATTAAGAACAAACATTTGAAACATTGTTATTGCATGTGCATTTTCTTTAAAATACAAAAATGTAATCCTTTTTTATCGTCATAAAATGAACTACTTTGAAAATCGACTTTTAAAAAGCCATTTTGGTTTAATTTCGCGCAAACCTACACGAGGGCTATCTGCGCTAGCCGCCCCTAATTTTGCAGTGTAAGACTAGAGGGAAAACGGTTAATCATCACCATCCACCGCCAACTCTTGAGTTACTCTTTTACCAACGAATAGTGAGATTAATCTTTACAATATAACGCCCCCACGGCTGAAAGGGCGAGCATGTTTGGTGCGACGAGGATTCGAACCCGCGACCCACGGATTACGAATCGAACGCCTTAACCCACCTGGCCATGCCGGGCCTAAATAATTTTGATTGTATTGTTTGTTTTTTGTTTTTGTGGAATTTCGCACAAAGCTACTCGAGGGCTATCTGTGCTAGCCGTCCCTAATTTACCAGTGTAAGACTAGAGGGAAGGCAGCTAGTCATCACCACCCACCGCCAACTCTTGGGATACTCTTTTACCAACGAATAGTGGGATATAACGCCCCCACGGCTGGGAGGGCGAGCCAGTGGTGGGATTCAAAAATTTTAAGAAGGGATTCTCTCAAGGAGATGTTTCCACGACATCAACAATTCGACGGTATAATTGAAGCCATCAACGGGTTCGCTAAGCTCAAAAATTTTTAAGAACGGGTTCGCGCGAACCCCTGCGAACCCCCTGAATCCCACCACTGGGGCGAGCATGTTTAGCGCGACTCGGGCGCGAACCCGCGACCATCAGATTACGAAGCGCACGCCTTAACGCGCTAGGCCATGCCAGGCCCATTTTTTTTTATTGTACATAATTACATAAAAATTATGACGTCAGAATTTTGCAGTAGAAAACGGTTTTAAATTTGAATCACTCCCGCCCTACCCACACACCACACTCTCAGAAAGTAACATACATCCATAAGAGTTGCTCCTTAGTAAGACTTATACTTACACGTATAATTATTTACAGCATATTTCATTTTCTCTTCTTCATATTTGTATGCAATGAAAGACACACATCGGTTTCCCAAATGGTATTATTCAGTCACTGGAATTATACAACAAGATATACAGAGTTGTGATATTTCAATCAAGGGTCTAAATTTAAGGATTATTGAATTACAAAAATGTTGTTTACATCCTTGGATAAACATTTACAGTACTTGAACTTTCACTGACATAAATTTTTAACTGATTAAATGGCTACAGAGCTAAGCACAACCTCACAACTGCCTAAATTGTAAAATGTTTACATTATTGAAAGAAATTGTCTTTACCAATCATGGCATGTGTATGACACGAGTTCAATGACCCAAACTGTGTTACATATTAGCACTGTTATCAACCAGCAAAACATATGCTTTTCCTTTCAGTTCTTTAAGTTTTTCTTTACAAAATTTAAATTTTGAGACAATCCATGGGAGTAATGTAGTAGCAGTTTATATTGTCTACTAACATATTCAACAATATGGAGCACAAATGGTCCATAATTTGTCAGTATGCATTTTACATCTATTATATTAAACTACTTGTTTGCTGTGAAGCACAAAGCTATACAATCTGTGCTCTATTAAACCTCAATTTTTAGCATCATAAACCCTCAGTTTGAACCACTGGAAGATGGACTAAACTATGGATCAATTCACGATGATGATAAACCCACTTAAAGTAAAAATGTATCTCAAGATGGCTAGTATGGGTATTAAAACTTCTACCAAAATAAAGTAGAGAACGATGTATCAACCTTCTTTGGTCATCTTCAGGTCAAAACGTTGTTCTCTATTTTATTTTAAGAAAAGTTTTAATACCCGCACCAGCCGTCTTGAAACTATGAATTAGATTGCAGAATTTTTTTTGTAAATATTAAATTGAATTAGAATATGTAATTCATGTAAGAATTGGTAGTTTTGTTTTGTAAATATATTCGTACCACTTATGATATACCATATCTTTTCTTCCAGTAGTTTTCAGCATGATTAAATAAATGTACTATAAAAGATAAATAATAGATTTAGTGACTTTCAAGTGTTGTTTGATAAATAGAAGTTTTCATTTTGAGAAGATATGCACCATGGAATACTGACTGCTATTTCCTTTGAATAATAAAATTACTAATTACAACGGATGGTACATTCTTAATCGTATTTATAGCTGTCTTTACTGACATTTGATAAATAAAATGTGCCTAATTCTGACCACTTATGTGACCAAACTTGGTTGTGAATCAACGAACAACAAACTTCCACAATAATTATTTACATTAAGATTCAACACTTAAAAGCAAGTTTGGGAGAATGGCATTATGCATTTTTTAAATTAACATCTTTAGAAATAACTTCATAATTATAACTTATCAGGACTAGAGAATATAATTGACAGAGCAAATAATGTAATAAAGAATGCCAGTGGTGAAGCAATCACTATAGTGTACATCAGGGCTAATGATTGGAATGATAGATTAGAGGTGCTTATTGATAAGTAAAAGACATTCATAGTTCTCTCAGGGATGCTGGTGGGACTGAACTGAGGAGGTGAAATTATGAGTATATCACTAGAGCTTTATATGTGCGTTGGACAGATAAAATAAAAAGTTGGACATAATAAAGGATAGGAAATTGTGCTTTTCTTTTTTTCCTCAACATACTAAATGTTAAAAATTCAAAAAATACATAATACATAAAGGGACCAATACTTAAAAGAATGATATGCCACTTTCAAGAATTTTGTTAATAAGAAATTAGATTGGGAGATCCAACACCACTTCACATGACCTTCCTCATACCATCCTGTATCAGTGTGTTGAGTTTGTTGCTGATTTATCAAGAAATGTGGAAACATATCATATAAGGCACAGATATGTATATATGTTGATGTTTATGTATATAGAAGATGGGGTTCCAATCCACACCACCATTAATGACCTTTCTTATGTAATCCTGCATCACTGTGTCAAATTTGGTGCAGTGATCAAGAAATTTGGAAATGTATAAGACACAGATGTAAAATCATAGATATAAGATATACCACTTTTTTTTTTTTTTTTCTGGACTTTGTTTTACATACTAGATAAGAAAGAGTGTATTGGGTGGTTGGATTTACAGGGTCATTGCAATGGAAAAAGGGAACGTTTTGGAATGGATAGTTTACATTTATTTTGGATAGAACCTCATTATTTTCAAGATTTATTAACTCAACTGTAATGGCAACTTTTAAACTAGGATTAGACAGTAGAGAGGGCCAGAATGATGAAAGAAAAATAAACTGTAGAGAAACGTATAGAGTAGGAACAAGGTAAGTTTATTCATAAGCAAAACTGTAACTATTATAATGCTAGAAGTATAAGATTTAAATTGAATTATCTTAATAATGTATGTGAGTTACAGCATGCTTGTATTGATGATATCAAGGCTAATAGGAGAAAGGTTGAATTTATTCAGGTTTTTGTTAATGGCTATAATGGGAGAAGGATTTTAGTTGGAGTTTGTTAGAGATCTTAACATAAAATTGGTGAAATTAATAAGAAACTTCATTGAAATAAATAATTCAACTTTTAATGCAGATATAATTGTTGGAGAGCTTAATTTTAGGTACATAGATTGGGAAATGTTAGAGTGAAAACATGAGGGAGGCAGTTTTTAATAAAACTGTTCAGGATGGTTTTCTTTAACAGTTGGTAAAGAGATCTACTAAGAATAATGCTACTAGAGATTTATTGTTAATTCCTAATAAAGAAATGATAGATAGGGTTAAGGATGGGGAACATAGTCGGAGATACTAATCCAATGAGGAAAAATTTTAGAAATAAATTTTTAAATATTCAAGGTAGACAGGAAAAAAAGGTAGCTGCATGTAAATGCTGGATTGGTTCACATAAATTATAAAATTAATGAAAACCATTATAAATATAAGAAATTTAATTGTAATAATGTGATATTTGGAGGATTATAGAATACAAAAAGATGGTCAAATGGAAAATTAAGAAATGAAAATGTATATGAAAATAAAGTTGACTTGTAATGAAAAAATTGTAAGGGAAGCATGTTCAAATGGAAGTAGTTTAAGCTTAGCATACGTCCCAGTTTGAGACTTGGAAATTATGGTAAGCCTAAAGTTGTGTCCTTGAGGGATATGAAAAAGCTAATTATCTAATTGTTATGTTATGATACAGGAAATCTATTATTTACTGATTATGGTATGACTGAATCATTAAATCCTGTCTTTTTTATTTTTTTACCAATGAAGATCTAATCAGTGTTCTTCATCTTTAAAGAGTTATTAGACAGAAGCAAGATTGGACAAGATAATTACATTGATTATGAATTCAGTAATAAAATGTTGAAAAGTTTGAAGACTGATAAAGCTTCTGAGCCTGAAGGTTTGAATGTGGTTAATGATGGAATATGTGAAATACTTATTACTGTTTTTGTAAATCCTTGAATGATGGGCAGTCACAGAAGGTTAGAAGGATGTGATAAGATTTGTCCCAGTAATTACAGATCTGTTAATGTTACATCAGTAGTGGGAAGAGTTTAAGAAAGTTTGGTAAAAGATCTTTTACTTAACAAATATTACAATTCTCTTGAACAGTCAGCATGATTTTGCTTATTAAAAAAAGTTATCTTGGTAGATATGGAGGATGTGTTAAACCACTGGATAGAAAACTATCTAGGTGGAAGAAAGCAAGAATTGTTATAAATGGATTTTAAAATATTAGTACAAGTGGGGTACTTTAGTATCAAGACCCTTGACTTTTTCCACTTATATCAATGGTATAAGTGAAAGAATGGTCAATGGATTATTTAAATTTGTTGTTGACATTAGGGTTTCGGGTGTTGCTGGCTGTCAACAGGGTGCTACTACTCTTCAAAAGGATTTGGATTATTTGGTATGTTGGATGAATAAATTACAGACTTAATTATATTAAATGCAAGGGGGGCATATCACAGTTTGAATTATGACTGTAGTTTTGATTGATATAACAATATTATGGATAAGAAAGGTCATGGTGTTTAGTTCATAAGTCTTTAAAGGCATCCAAGCAGCATAGTGCTGTTAGTAGCAGTGCAAATAGGATTTTAGGCTGTATGTACAGAAATATTGAGTACAGGTCTAAAGAGGTTATAATGCCACTATGTAGGTCACTGGTTAAACCACATTTGGAGTATTTGTGTTCAGTTTTGGGCTCTTTAACTTAGAAACAACACTGAATTGTTGGAAAGGGTTTAGAGGAAGGCTACTGAATGATACCTAGAATGGAAATGTTTTGATATGATGTTAGGTTAGGACCTCTGGACTAATTTCTTCTTGAAAAACAAAAGGTGATTTGATTAAGTGAGTAAGACTGTTGAGGGAATCTACAGTGTTGAAGCACCATTATATTTTTATATTTAATGGTAATAGTGGTGGTTAACCTTTAGAATGGATTGTCTTCGTATGTGATAGAGAGCTGAAAGGATTGCTTGATCAGTATTTGAATGATAAGGGCTTGATTTGGTAATATATCACCTCCCATACAGAATAACTTGATCGCTTGCACATCTGCTTTTGAAATTTGTATGTCTTGAGCAAACTCCTACGTAAAAATCATATGTTGAGGTTTTTTAGTGTTTAGTTTAATGTATGGCCTAGATGGACCAAATGGTTCTTTATTGTTCTTACTGTTATATTATTAAATAATAAGTTCTTGCTAATGTCTGTTTACTTCCAAATTTAAGCTATGATGTAAAAATATTCACAAATTGAATACATCCAATAACGTAACACAACAAAGTTGATGTTTTTAAGACTGAGAACAGTTAACTGTACTGTATATAAGGATGTGGGAAACTGTACACTGTTTGATCACTGGTGAACTTAAATAATGCCTGACTAAATTGTAGGCACAAGAAACTGGTGACCACACAAACAAATACTCACAAATAGAAGAAAAAATTAGTGTTACGTTTCATTAAGTCAATGACTGTAGGAGAAAGCTAGCAGATTTTAATTTCTTCTGTAAATTATGATGTTTGTTTTAAGCCCTGTTCTTTAGTTGGAGATATTTTGGTGCACCCTAAGAATAACGACGCAGTTTAGAAAAAGTAAGTAGTGTATGTCAAATTGTTTGTAAATACGGTTGTTAACTAGAAGGGTGAAACTAAATTATAGGCTATAATGTGTGAGGCGGGGATTACACGCATCTCGCAAAAAATGGAAACACTTGAGTCTGTTTTAGCTTCTTCTGAGAATTACTAACTTTTAGATATGAATCAAACTGATTTTTATAAAGATGGCATATAGAAGATTAAGGATGAGCTCTTCTTGACAATTATACGTGTTGACAAGCATGTTGCTTAAAGGTACAAACCTTTATTGCCGTTTATGCAAAAACTGGCGCTATTTAAAGTTAAGTTTGTAATTAAGCACAAAGCTACACGATAGGCGATATGTGCTCTGTCCGCCAAGGATATTGAATCTGGTTTATAGCATTGTAATTCCGAAGACATACCGCGATGCCAGTGGGATATTTAAAATGAAGTATTTATGTCGTTTCAAGAATAGTTTGACATACCCTTGTGTTACAACGCTAAACTCAGGGATTCGATTCTCCTCAGTGGACTCAGAAGATAGCCCGATGTGGCTTTACTATGAAAAAACACAAACACATACTCTTGGGAAGGATTTCTGGTTGTAATCGGAATGTTGGACTGATTTATTCTTTAGGTAGGTGCAATTTTTAATTTATATTCAATTTCGAAATAACTTAATAATACACCAGCAAATACACATGGAGGGGAGACATAGTTGTGCAGTTTGTAAAAACGATTTTAAAATAACTGTAACTAAAAGTATTGGGAGTTTTGAAGGAAAGAAAACGTAAACTTTAAATCTAGAATGTCTATATTGCAAAATAACATTGGAAAGTATGATTAATTAAAATATAGACTTATCGCTTTGAGAATCGTCATGAAAAAAAAAACGTGTACGAGTATTAAGTTGCCAAAGTAACATAATGTTGAAGTTCGTAATATCTTAATTTAGATGTTTGTTTGTAAAAGGCTAATCAGTAAAGTAGTCAGTTGATGAACAGACACTGGATAATGAAAGTTTTACTTCAGTTATAGTTGCGACAGTCAACAAGGAAATTCTATAAGTCAACTTGTTTCAAAGTAAGACATAGTTAATATTAATTAGTGTCACAGTTTCTGTAAATAATTGTGAAATCAGGCTAAAAATGTCATAAAGTACACTCATCCACAAGCAAACGTCATTGAACAAATAAATTAATTCATTATCATTATATGGACTGGACTTAGCATTATTTTTAGCAAATAATCAAAAGCAAAAATTGCCAAACAATAGTTTCTGAAATGTGTAAAGGGAATACTCCAACGAAAAAAAAATTGATACTGTAAGATTGTGAATTGAATATTTGAGAGTTTAAAAAACATGTTATGTCCTTATAAACCTTAACACGCGATTCTATTCACTAGTACTAATTAAAGTTAGCGATGAATGACGCTTGAAAACAAAGAAATAAAAATAAGGTTGTATTTCAAGATTTGAGAATTTTGATTAAAAATGGCTATTTATCAAAACTCCAACATGAGTTATCTAATCTTTAAAAGTAGGGCAAAAGTGAAATTGGTTAAAAGTTTTCCACATACATTAAGGTTTAAGCCTTCTTAGTGAATAAGGTAACATAACCGTTGGGAGGATGTAATAGAACGTACAGTATTTTTTACTTCGTTAGTCTGTTTGTTTTGAACTTGCAACCATTGTAAGTACATTGTAGCAAATAGACTTCTAAACCGACTCTTTAGACAGATATAAAACAGAACTTGAACTAGTTTTATATTTATTTATTTATTTAGACAAACGTTTTAAACAAACCAATTTCCTAGATGATACAGCACTGATTAACCACTACTGTATACGGTTTCACCGTAATAAGTAGTACAGGGTGGCCCAAAAAATGTATGATTGAAAAACAACTTCATTGATATTGATTATGCAATGATTATACGATGTACAAGAAAATAAAACGTCATTCCTTTACAGTGAGTTAATATGGAACGTTGTGCTTTATCCCCTAAGTCTGAAATAAAGAAAAAAAAAAAAAGGTAATTTCTCAAGTATGTATTGTTTGGGTTTGGTTTGAATTTCGCGCAAAGCTACTCGAGGGTTATCTGCGCTAGCCGTCCCTAATTTTGCAGTCTAAGACGGGAAGGAAGAAAGCTAGTCATCGCCTACTCTTTTACCAACGAAATAGTGGGATTGACTGTAACATTATAACACTCTAACGGCTGAAAGGGCGCGCATGTTTGGTGTGACGGGAATTCGAACCCGCGACCCTCAGATTACGAATCGAGTGCCTTAACCACCTGGCCATGCCAGGCCACTGAAATAAGAAAGCAATTAATTAGCAAGCTAGGCTATTTTTATTAGCAAATCTGATAATAGGTATATTTGAACTAACCTATGTTCGGTACCTTCATTTAAGTAGTTCATCTTACACAAAAGGAACAATCACCGTAAAATGCCTTTATATAATATTTGTTTTTGAAATTCGCACAAAGCTACTCGAGGGCTATCTGTGCTAGCCGTCCCTAATTTAGCAGTGTAAGACTAGAGGGAAGGCAGCTAGTCATCACCACCCACCGCCAACTCTTGGGATACTCTTTTACCAATGAATAGTGGGATATAACGCCCCCACGGCTGGGAGGGCGAGCATGTTTGGCGCGACTCGGGGCGCGAACCCGCGACCCTCAGATTACGAGTCGCACGCCTCAATACTCTTGGCCATGCCGGGCCTTATATAATATTACAGACAATTTTGTGAGAGAAAATTAGGTTACAAAATGACATTGTGACTGTTTTGAACTCAACTATGTTTCTTTGGTTTAGTTCTACTAGGAGATTGGTGAGTGATGGATGGTTGTACTTGAAAATTATTGTATTTCAGTGCTGCAGAAGTTAGAGTGTAAAATCCGTCGGCGAAAGTTAGTAGAGATTCGAATGTGATTCTGTCTGTTAAAGTTTGGATCCTACATTTTCATATCTGCTTTGTAATAATGACTGTTCACTTTTATTTAAATTCTACGCATGACCTACGTAGTTGACCTGAAAGCCAGTTTTCATACACATACCAGAGCTGTAGAAAGCGATAAAGGCATGTATAGCAACAATTTATATATTAAAACTTACTTATGTTAATGCAATACATCACGTTGTGTGTATTCCGTAATAAGTTCTAAAAAATGTTCTGGGAAGTAAGCTTTTATAGTCCATAGAAATGTCAGTGTGACAACGGCCTGACTACTCTTAAAACTGGTCGCTACAATAATGTATGCTACAGTAGTAGAAGTGAAAGTAAGCTGACATGCAACAGTATACACACTGGTACGGAAAACAAAACGAAAGTTTTACAGTGTGATAACGTAGTAGCAAAAATAAATAAATAAAATAACGTTGTACAACTTCAAAACACCCTACCCGTGACCTTTTGGTTTCTCACAAAAATAAATTTGACTTCATTATCCCTGCAACTATAGCGTATGTTTAATCTCTAGTTTAGCCTTCCCTTCTTCTCAAATTTGTGTTTATTAGATTCTTTTTCACATCACTTTATTAAACACCATTAAAAATATCATGGAATAAGCTAAGTTTATTGAAAGAAATAGGGCAATCACCTAAACTATTTAAATTAGTTCAAATAGCTACTATTTTTATCACTATATTTTGAACGTAAAAGGTTTCTGTGTTCTGATATTTATAGTAAATGATGTATGTGTTCAAAAAATGAAACGCCTCTATTTTTGCATCATGCCCTAGGGTGAGATGATTTCATTTCGTGTTGACCTCGAGTTAACAAAATTCAACAGTTCATCTCACATTTAGTGATTTACTATCAGTGACGTGAGTGTGGCTCTGAAGGTAATTTGGGCGTTTTGTTTTATAAGTGAGTCGTATCTTTACATATCAATAAAAAAAATTCAGTATATATATATATAAATATATATACATGATCAAAAGGTAACGTAATGCAACGTTTCCATTAGTTTTAGGAGTTTATTTTTATACTGCAAACAAAAATCGCTCTTGGGCGATATATGTTCTGTTCCATTACTAGGGACATATTCCAATGCGTAGTATTATGATAGAATGAAGCTTATAGATGAAACACTATAACATTACTAAGCTAAAACCAAGTAAGGTTGTGCATTTAGAATAAATAATGCCATTTAAAGCAATTTAACGTTTAAGGCAAAAAATATGTGTTTATACTTACCTAAAAGGAAACTGTTTAACAAAACCATAATTATGACTACAAAATAAATCAAATCAGAGTTTAAATTAACCAGTTATAGAATAATGAAGTAGAAAATTTGGTAATAAAACAATAAGAACAGGAAATACAAATCTTTAATGATCATTAGAAAAAGAAGGAAGTACTATAAGTCCGAAATTTTATTAACAGCGAATTATGTTTTAATAAAACTTAAGATCATATCACTAATTTACATAAATATTCTTTAAAACAATAAACGTAATAGCTGTGTAATGATTCTCTAATGATACAAAAAACTGAGAAAAAATCCCTATAATCATTGTGAATGTAAAAATAAATACGAGCACAATTTACTTCAATTATACCATTATACGTAAAAACTGGGTAATGAAGTATTTAGACTGGCAAGATTCCTGCAGTTTATAACATATACGTGCAATATGGAAATAATCAATCTGATTAAAATGATTTAGAGTTTACAAATCATCACAGTAATATATATATATGTTTTATTGAATTGTTTTGTACAAACACAATAATCATACCTTTATATGAAGATTAAAAGAATATCAGTTACTGAGTCTAATAATTTATTCTTGTGTTTATTTAGCCGACACATAATAAATATTAAACTATTTCATCATTCGTTTTGCAACTAAATGCTGAGATATTCCTATCTCAGGAAATGTTAACGCTCTTTAGTAACACCGAACGTATAGAAGCTTACAATATACACTTAGTGGCCATTTTATTAGGTACATCTATCTAGCACCTGATAGGTCCTCTTTTGTCTCCAGAACAGTCTGAATTCTTCGCGACATGGATTCAACAAGGTGCTGGAAACATTCCTTAGTGATTTTGGTCCATATTTACTCGATGTGAACCTCCCGTTCCATCTCACCCCAAAGATGCTCTATTGGATTGAGATCTGGTGACCATGCAGGCCACTGGAGTACTATGAAGTCACTGTCATGTTCGTGGAACCAGCATGAGATGATGTGTGCTCTGTAACATGGTGCATTATCCTGCTGGAAGTAGCTTTTGGAAAATGGGTAGACTGTGGCCATAAAGAGATGCACATGATGAGCAATAATACTCAGGTTCGAAGTGGCATTTAGATGGTGCTCAATTGGTATTGAGGAGTATAATGTGTGCCAAGAAAACATTACTCACACCATTACACCACTACCAGAAGTCTGTACCGTTGACACAAGGCAGGGTGGATCCATTTATTCATGCTGTTAATGCCAAATTCTGACCCTACCATCTGTATGTCGCAGAAGAAATCGAGATTCGTCAGACCAAGGGACGTTTTATTTCAATCTTCAATCATTCAATTTTGGTGCTTCTGTGCCTACTGTAGCCTCATCTTCCTGTTCTTAGCTGATAGGAGTGGAATCTGAGTGTTATTCTGCTGCTGCAGCCCATCCGCTTTAAGGTTTGATGCGTTGTGTGTTTACAAATGCCCTTCTGCACACCACTGTTGTAAAGAATGGTTATTTGAATATTTGTGGCTTTCTGTCAGCTTGAATGAGTCTCGCCATACTTTTCTGACATCTCTCATTAATAAGGTGTTTTACACACGGAATTGCCGCTCACTTGATGTTTTTTGCACCGTTTCTGTAAACTCTAAAGACTGTAATGCGTGATAATCCCAGAACGTCAGCATTTTCTGAGATGTTAGAAGCACTACGTCTGGTACCAACAATCATTCCACGTATTTCACCATTCTAATGTTTGGTCGAACAACAACTGAACCTCTTGACCATGTCTGCATACTTTATATTTTGAGTTGCAACCACATGATTCACTGTTTGGCTAATTGCATTAAAGAGCAGGTATACCTAATAAAATGGCCACTGAATGTATATAGTATCATTTCACTTCAGCCCAAGGGAGGACTGGCGGGATGTCAGAGGATTAGGCCTTTTTTTGGCTAAGAGATGAAATCTAGAAGGCCCAGCATGGCCAGGTGGTTAGGGCGCTCGACTCGTGATCCACGTTACATTGTCGCCCTTTCAGCTGTTGGGGGCGTTATGATATTACAGTCAATCCCACCAGTCGTTGGTGTGTATGTTTTCTTATATCAATGCCACATGAGCTATCTGCTGAGTCTACCGCTATTCGTTGGTAAAACAATAGCCCAAGAGTTGGCGATGACTAGCTGCCTCTCTATAGCCTTACATTGCTAAATTAGGGATGGCTAGCATAGAGAGCCCTCTTGTAGGTTTGCGCAAAATAAAAAACAAACAAACAAATGAAAACTAAAATAAAGATGATCAGTGTTGTTGCTACACCAATTGGTATTTCACGGTCTAAAGTTCAAATAGCAGAGTGTTAGTGGATAGCTAGAAGAAATCATTATTACCGAGATAATCTGCGAAAGTTATATAACATACAAGTTCAAAAGATGATCAGTATGTCCTATAATCAAGGACATCCGAGAAAAGAGCATTCCGAGTTAGAAAGCATTTGGTAATATAGCAAGTATGAATTAGGTGGAATAAGATTTGTGGAAAGTTTAGACAATCATACAATTCACGGGTGGGATTAAGCAACTTAACACGGAAAAAGTTGGAAAGCGTGGCGTTTCAAAACCTGGAGACAATAACAGAAAGATAGAAAAGCCGAAATACAGGCAGCATGACTGTACATGATATAAGCACTAATGAAGCTCTTGTATGTGTACAGTAAAAGAATTGGATTTTAGTCCAAGAAAGTTCCTGTGAAAGATCGGAGCAGATTAAGATGGCAGGAAACCTTTCAGAGAGAACAAAACAGTGCAGCTTCCAGATTAAATGTTTATCAGAGACGACACTGAGACAGAAAGTTGGATGGGGATGTCGACACGGAAGTCAAGTAAGGGCGAATCATGACACGGGAGGAATTGTTGGTGTTTAGAAACAAAAGAGAATACCACATGTTTTGGGTATATTGAGGGTGAGATGTCAGCAATGACACCTATCCAAAAAATGAAATGACAACAAACTCTAGAACCTTATTCAGTATATACACTTTCGGACATTGGATAGCCAAAGCACTATCATCAGGATACTGGCACAACTGCACAGAAAACTCAGAGTGATACGTTTCAGCAACACAAAGAATGTACACAAGTGGAGAGAACACGTAACTTTGGAAAACATCAGCAAAGAAAGTGAAGAAGCCAAAGAAAATCACTTTAAAAGAGATAACAGCCCAGAAAAACTGGGAAGTGGGACAGTTGCAAGTTGTAGAGTACACCACAATACCACAGTCAAATGCATGCTGGAAATCAAATAGCAACATACACAAAAGCCAAGAGGGCTTATGAGTGATGATTAGTAAATGAGTTAGTTAACATCAGAAGTTGATTCATGAATGAAATTCATCTTGAGCATGCGACAAGTGGTAGCAACCAGCAATGAATTTGTGAAGTTTGGAACTAAGATGTGCACACAGAATTTACTAATAACACTAGTAAGGCTGATAGGATAGTAAGAATCTACATGAGATGCAGGCTTGCCAGGTTTCGTGAAAGAAAGGTAACAAAAACTTCCAGGATGCAGGAGAAAACAAAAGAAAATATAAAACAAAGCAGGGAGACTGTCACGTTGAAAAGAGGGGATCTTTTGGAAGATAAGTGTAATAAAACAAATAATATATTCAACGCAGGAACAATGAAAACAGAATTTGTAAGAGATGTAGTGGCACCAGTGTGACAAAGTGGCCTAACAGAAGTAGGATTATTAGATTTCGGGGAAAGCTTACCAATGATACCTGTGGGAATAGGTATAATGATCGAGTTAACAGATGTTATAAATCAGAGGTGAGTTTAATTGGGTGCAATACCAAGAATGATGAGGAGCCCAACAGTGGAATCAGAGAGACTGACTAAGACATTTGACAGGAGGATGAACATTATAGCACAGACATCTTCCACAACACAGTGGCTGAAGAGCTAGTTAACAGTTAGTTTCCACATGTGTACACTGACAATACAGGGAAGTATCGTGAAAACATAGATGATTAATGATATCACTGCTCTTTGCCATGACTCAAATTATATATGTCGCACTAGTATAATTCTGATGCATATCATTTTACTAAACAGTTCAGAAATGATTTCCTTTTTGGTGATAACACGATCATTCCCATGGATAACACAAGATAGGTGTTGCCAGAGGCTGTTTCTTTAAAGAAGGAGAACAAAGTTTTTGAATAGTAGTGGAATATCCAAGAGGCCTATTTTGGTATGAAGAATATACAGATTCGGGTTAGTAGTTTTGATAATCATGCCAATAAGAGGGGTTACCACCTTAAGGATATCAGTGAGATGACAATATTTTGGAAGTTCAATATAAAGCTTTTGAGAAGTGAAGAATTGGCAATCCATTCAGAGAGCAGAAAGTTTTTCAATACGTTGGAATGCAAGACTATAGACAGAAGAGAATGAGCAGATAGGAGCAGCAGTAGATGGTTGTTCAAAGATAAAGGCAGATACAACATTGATAAATGTAGAATGAGAGGCAGTGGTAAGAGAAACAGGTAGTAAGACACAATCAGAGTCTAATAAACCAGCCTATGAAGCAGTTTCACCAGAAAATGTATATTTCTATAAATCATCAACAGGATGTGAATAAGACTTGCAATGAAAGCATAAAAAAGACTGATCTGGCTGATCATCTAAACCCAGAAGTTTGAACACAGCATATAACATCCATGTAGTATCAAGTGAAGTACAAATGCAAAAGATACTCGCTAGAAAATTATCGCCAATAACGAGGGGTTAAGGAGAAAACATAATCCAAAACTGGGCTAAAATACTAATACTAAGACTAAACTTCATATAATATTGGTGTTTTGTAATTCCCTTCACCCACACAACTCCATATTTGAAATAATACTATTTATTTTTTGAATTATTTAACTGAATAAACTGTTCAAAACACTAAGAACACAAACGTAAGTCCAATCTACCATTCCAGTTATTATTTCTGTTCAAGTTATTCAGATTTCTGAAAATTCTAATCATTATTACTAATGTCAAAGAAGCAACACTTTAATAGTTTTATAAATGTTACAATTTATCTACATTATATTACTCTTAAATGCTTTTTTTCAATTCAGTTTCCTATTTTTTATTTTTGTTAAATTTTCTGTGTAATTTAATCTCATATGGGATCTAAAATCAGGTGTTGATTAATTATGATATAAAAATATACATTAAGAATTTCCACTAATAAAGATAAAAAAGTATGTGTGTGTGTTTTCTTATAGCAAAGCCACATTGGGCTATCTGCTGAGCTCACCGAGGGGAATCGAACGCTTGATTTTAGCGTTGTAAATCCGTAGACATACCGCTGTACTAGCGGAGGCTTAAAAAAATGAAAAAATATGCTTAAACTACAGTGATAGTTTAAACAATAGGGATAATGTAAATTGTAATGCTACCCACTCTCGTTCTTTATAACATTGTTAATTCCTATATAAGTTTAGTAGTTCTTAGTACACTACATGGCTAAAAGTATGTGGACACTTGACCATCACACCCATATGTGCTTGTTGAACATCTCATTCCAAAACCATGGTTCCTCCTTTGCTTCTATAACAGCCTCCACTCTTTTGAGAGGCTTTTCACTAGATTTTGGATCATGGCTGCGGGGATTCGCTCTTATTCAGCCACAAGAGCATTTGTAAGGTCAGACGAGAAGGTATGGCTCACAGTTGGCGTTCCAATTCGTCCCAAAGGTGTTCAATGGGATTAAGGTTAGGGCTCTGTACAGGCCAGTCAAGTTCATCCACACCAACCTCGACAAACCATGTCTTTACAGGCCTCGCTTTATGCACTGGGGCATTGTCATGCTGAAACAAAAAAAGGGCCTTCCCCAAACTGTTGGAAGTACATAATTCTCTAGAATGTCATTGTATGGTGTAGCATTAAAGTTTCCCTTCACTGGAACTAAGGAGTCTAGCCCAAACTTTGAAAAACAGCCCCAGACCATTGTTTCTCCTCCACAAAACTTTATTGTTGACACCATGCATTCAGGCAGGTAACGTTCTTCTACCATCCACCAAACCCAAATTAGTCCATTAGACTTCAAGATAGTGAAGCGTGATTCATCACTCCAGAGAATGTGTTTCCACTGCTCCAGAGTCCAATGGCTGTGTACTTTACACCACTCCAGTCGACGCTTGGCATGGTGATGTTAGGCTTGTATGCAGTTGCTTAGCCATGGAAACCTATTTCATGAAGCTCCCGACGAACAGTTCTTGTGCTGATGTTGCTTCCAGAGGCAGTTTTGAACTCTGTTGTGAGTGTTGAAACTGTGAACAGACGATTTTTACACGCTGTGCACTTCAAGACTCGGTGGTCCCGTTCTGTGAGTTTGTGTGGCCTACCGCTTCATGGCTGAGCTGTTGTTGCTCCTAGACATTTCCACTTCCCGATAACAGCACTTACAGCTCTAGCAGGAAAGAAATTTTACGAACTGACTTGTTGGAAAGGTGGCATCCTGTGACAGTGCCATGTTGAAAGTCACTGAGCTCTTCAGTACGACCCATTTTACCACCAATGTTTGTCTTTGGAGACTGCATGGCTTATGCTTGATTTTATGCACCTGTTAGCAATGGGTGTGGCTGAAATAGCCAAACCCAATAATTGGAAGGGGTGTCCACATACCTTTGGCCATGTAGTGTAAGTTTAGATAAGTGAAAACTTGATGCTAATAATAGTAAATAATGTGAAAACAAACGACTGCAATGTTTCTATTAGTTCTAGATTAAAATAATTACATGAATATGATATTAATGTAGGTGTTGTACCACTACAAAGGTTGAATTTTGACATTTAACCTCATAATCCATCAAGGTTGTATGTGAAACACAGGAAGATGTGTTTTGTTTTCATTACTTTTTTATAATTGTCATTTTAAAATAAGTAAATAATGTCATTTAAAGTAAACTTGAGGCATCTAAGTCAGAAGAACTGTTTGTTTGTTTGTTTTGTTTTTTGGAATTTCGCACAAAGCTACTCGAGGGCTATCTGTGCTAGCCGTCCCTAATTTAGCAGTGTAAGACTAGAGGGAAGGCAGCTAGTCATCACCACCCACCGCCAACTCTTGGGCTACTCTTTTACCAACGAATAGTGGGATTAACCGTCACATTATACACCCCCACGGCTGGGAGGGCGAGCATGTTTAGCGCGACGCGGACGCGAACCCGCGACCCTCGGATTACGAGTCGCACGCCTTACGCGCTCGGCCATGCCGGGCCATCAGAAGAACTCCCAGTGAAAATTTTCACATTTTATAATTCTGTAATTATAAGAACAAAGTAAATTTAAACAAGGGATTAAGTTGTTCAGTTATAGAATAATGGAGTCTGTTTGTTTGTTTGTTTTTTGGAATTTCGCACAAAGCTGCTCGAGGGCTATCTGTGCTAGCCGTCCCTAATTTAGCAGTGTAAGACTAGAGGGAAGGCAGCTAGTCATCACCACCCACCGCCAACTCTTGGGCTACTCTTTTACCAACGAATAGTGGGATTGACCGTCACATTATACGCCCCCACGGCTGGGAGGGCGAGCATGTTTAGCGCGACTCGGGCGCGAACCCGCGACCCTCGGATTACGAGTCGCACGCCTTACGCACTTGGCCATGCCAGGCCAATAATGGAGTCGATCACTTAGTAATGAAACTATAACGAATAGGTATATTTAAGAAATTTGAATGTTCTCGAAATCAAATACTCAAATGACACCATACGCTTGAAACATTATAATCAATATTACTTTCTCTCAGGATATGTGGAGTAAATAACAAATATGTGATAAGATTTGTAACATTTAAATAAATAAATATTGGTTGCGGTCAAAGAAAGGTAATTTTTCTCCAATACATTAATCAGGATATATTTTAGAAGCCACACCTAATTAGGTTTTTATAATAATACAAACTGTGTATAATAACTTTTTGTACACATTATACTAAGGAAAATGATCATTCAGAAAGAAAAGAAAAGGATATACATCGTTAGGTAATTTATGACAATATTATTATTCTGTCCTCTTACCAGCGATATTTTCTACTGTAGAAATCAATAATCTTTTAATCAGCTTACTATTATATATTTATTTTCATATCTACATTTGTTAATATTAAATTTGTCCATCCTGGCCCGGCATGGCCAGGTGGGTTAAGGCGTTCGACTCGTAATTCGAATCCCGGTTGCACCAAACATGCTTGCCTTTTCAGCCGTGGGGGATTTATAATGTGATGGTCAATCCCACTATTCGGTGGTAAAGAGTATCCCAAGAGTTGTGGGTGGTGATGACTAGCTGCCTTCCATCTAGTCTTACACTGCTAAATTAGAGATGGCTAGCACAGATGGCCCTTGAGTAGCTTTGCGTGAAATTAAAAAATAACAATAACAATATAAATGTCCATAACATATACTGTTAAGTCTTTATTGCAAAGTTCCCACTTATTCACTAAAGATGTAAAAGATTCTTGAGTGTAAGAATCAACAATGCACGTAAATACTAGTGAATCATCAGTATTGTTGTGCAAGCTGAAACTTCTAGAAACTCACCTCATGCTTATAAAATTAACCAGCACGATGCGCCAAAAGACAGTATATATTATTGGTTTGCTATAGTTGATATACTATAAACCTCAGAAGCTACAACTGTGGTTAAGAGAATTGTAACTACACTGACTCGTAATTAATCTGTTCATGATGAACCGTCGATATGGTATCAAGGAAGTTCTGGAAGAAGACTGAACATTTTTTATAAACACTTTGTATGGAAGTCATTATTTGTAATTACCATTGTTATAAATTATATTATTGTTTGTTTATTAAAATATATTTTATTTAAAACACAAAGCTGTGTGTATTAATCTTTTTGGTAAATACCCTTAATTGGATACATAAAAACATTTATTTAACATCTAAATTACAAATTAACTTAGTATTTGAAATCATAATACATTATGCCACTAAGCTTCGTGTTTTAAAAATTGAACATTTTAATAATTGAGTGTAATTAAAACTTAATACACTAGGTGGTACAGTAGAGAATTCCAGGTGTATGAGATCAAAGTGGAAATCTTTTTAATGTATCAGTGAAATATGTGAAACTAAACTTTTTTTTAAGTAACAAAATACAGAAACACTTAAAACAAAATAGTATTTATCAAATAGTTGCATTCTTTATACAACTGATGGAGTTGTGAACAAAATATTTAAATTTGAGTTTAATTAACACTACTTTCTGGAACTAATAATCAGTCAAGAAACTAGTAACTCTCAGGTCCTGTCTGCATATCAACCAATGTCCTTGCTTTTAACATCAACTACAAAATTGTCACCAAAGGTTCAAGTCTTTTTTTGGACAATGTTTTATGTCTGCTTGTCCAGCTTGCAAAAACAAGTGATGTAACTTGTTATAGCATCCAGTACAATTTCATGTTACTGAGGAACCTCTTTCAATTTTTGACCAACAAAATACTTCTGCTATCTACTTGGCCCTTCTTGCCTCAAAGTAAGACATCTGACTGTATTCATCACATGTACCTGTGGTTCCTTTGTAAAAGATATTCTATTCCAGATTTCTTCATTACCATAAGGCAACCAACAATGTCTTGGTCAATACTTTTTGACATATTCGTTTTCTGTTCTTCAAGGAGTGCATCAGGGTTGTTCATTTCCCTTCTTTTGTAAACTCAAGTTAGTGTTTATTGTTATTTGCCACCCATTCTGCATAATCTTGGGCATTCCACTAGCAGGAAGTAAGACTTAGCATCAAATTCATCAGTAATGTGGATGAAGTCAATATTTACTTTCAACTTGTGATTCCTGGGTAAATTAATGGACATCATTACTCTGTATTCTTTGGCTAGCTGAATTACCCTGTGGCTTGGTGTGGGATGCTGGATATGCTAATCAAATAAGAATGTGAAATGTTTAGGTGTCTAGTTTCCATGTGTCTCCTAATTGCATAACTCCTCTCTTATTAAGGACTATCACCTCTTTCCCCCATTGATTTACTATGAGCAGCCATTGTTTGTCAGTGAGTTCTGACATTGCTTTGCTACTTGGGTGTCATTCATTTCCCACCTTATGATGTCGGGCTTCAGTTGGAACATTTGTTTTGAACGATAAGACATAACTAATCTTCTATCAGACTCTTCAATTTCCCTGTGTTGCCTTAACAAAGCAAGTACTGTGGTTAACAGAGAATCACTACATTCTTTAGAATCAGTCAGACTCATTCTTCTATCAAGTTTTTAGTAATCTTTCTCTATGAATTGAGGTTGATTATTTTCATTCCACTCCCATGATTTTTGATGTGCTGTAGTACTGCAGATACTCTCCTTCATTCAAGAACATATGGGGTTTAACTCACCTCTCGTTATATTTGTTTTCACTTGTTCTTTTTGTAACGCTTCTGTTTCCTTCAATCTTATATTTTTCTCAATATCTTCTGTATGTTTTTAATTGTTTTATATGTTCCCAACTTTTAAGTATTGACATTTTTGTTCTGACAGTTTATTGATGCTTGTGCTTTTTGTTATAATTATATCTTAAGTTATTGAACTGTACTGCTATGCTTAGAACTTGTAATTTTGTTATTTTGACCTCGAAAAGCTATTCTTTTGTATTTCTTGTACTGTTGTAAATAAAATTGGTACTTTATCTCTCACGTAAGATCCATATGGTGTCTTCCCTATTAAATGTATATGACCCAGATTCTTGGTTCATTGCTCTGGGGTACTAGTACCATTCAGAAGGAACAATTTAATCTTCACTGTCCTCCCCATTAATTTAAAAATAGAATTAAAACATTCCCTTCAATTATTACAAGTATTTGTTGCAAGAACAAAAACATTAAGCATGTCTGACAATATGTTTTAGGTCTCTTTATATTTCTTACAATAGGTGGCACAACATTTATAAAAATATTTCATCCTTTACAATTTATAGTGTTGAATGAGGATTTATTTTTGAAACCATTATTATCGTGAACATCTTCTATAAGTTGGTAAGAGGTGCAAATAAAAACCCTTTGAGTTTTCAGTCTAAACTAATGTTATGTCAGTGTGTCATTTTGATATTTAAAGGATTTATTAAATCAAGAAATGAATATAATATATTGTGTTATACCAAGAACAACTGTAAATGAATTATAAGTCATTCTTTCAAAAAAGCAAAGAGAAATAAGTACAATGTTATGACAGTTAGGAACGAGCAACCTCCTCAAACCATTTTTCAATTTCTGTAATATAACCTATTATTTTTTCATTCATTTCTTGTTCATGTAAGAGTATTATAAATGTCAGACGACTACTACTTGTTTTCTCCTACTTTCAATCTTACTTTACACATAATTTCTCATATTGATAATAGTAAAAAAAAAATTCAAAAGCAAAATCAGTAGGAATCTATTTATTATTTCTTTTGAAACTTGATCTCTGTAAACAGGATGCCCCAAAAATACTGATTTGCTGTGTGTCTAACTATAGAACTGTGACAATAAGGTCAGATAGTAAAAAATATTAAATTTTCAAATCAATGACTCAGAAAGTGAATTTTGGATGGTGAAAAATATGCGGTTATACTAGAAGAACTGAAGTTTTACCTTTATTATTCAAATTTATGGAATAATTGGAAGCAGAGATTTGTTTTCATCACTTATTTAAAGGAAAATATGATTGCCAATTCATAATAAATAAATATCATCTAAACCAATTAGTTGGTTGGTTGATTTAGTGTTTTATGGCACAAAGCAGCAAGGCTATCTGCGCCAAACTTCCAGTAAAAAGGTAAAAGGAAATTCAGTAAAATTCATAAAAGGAAATTAAGGTGAAACAAAACAAAGTTAAAAAATAAATAAATAGCATAAAACCAATGTTTACATCTAGTCTACAATGTCAAGAGAAAAACTACAGTAATTCAAGTTGTAAAGGACTTTCTGTAATGTAACTGTAATAATCATAACTCACCAGGAAGACCAACAGGCAAGTACAAAAACCACCGTCAGTCACCTGAAGTTGGCCTTTCCAGTCCTGGTTTCGAGTTACTTAATGTTATGGTCAGTTTCTAATTTCAAACTGAACTATATGAACTATGATTTTTAAAATGGAGTCACAATAAAAAGGTGTAAAGTACAAATTAAAAATCTTGAATGTTATTAAAAAGATTAATGGCCTTTAAAAACTAAAAAACATTACCAAGGTGGACAGTGCCACCATCACCAATAACACTGTCTAACGTTATGGATAAACCTTGGAACAAAACATGCTTAAAATGGTGGCGTCGTTGTGAATCATAACGATGACAAGAAAGTAAAATGTGGCTTATAGTGATCTGAGTGTTACACAAACAACACACTGGTGCATCAGTTTCAGATAAAAGAAAACGTCGAGTTAAAAAACTGTGACCAATGAGTAATCTAGATAGAATAACTTTCTCTTTCCGATCATTACGGGAACAAGATGACCAAAGTCCAATATAGGGTTTTATTTGGAAAAGTTTGTTTTCGCGTTGCTCACTCCAAGTCGACTGCCAGCTGGCATGGAGCCGAGCCTTGAATACAAAACCATAGTCCATGTGTGGGACAGGCACAGCGGTGATAGTGCCAGAACAGATTTAGCTGCAGTGTCGGCGAGTTCGTTCCCATGAAGACCAACGTGGCCCAGTGTTCAGAAAAACTGGATAGAAGCAGATGTTAAAGAGAAATGGGCCAGTCAGTTTTGAATATCGGCTAGAACAGGATTTGAACCAACATGAAGCGATTCCAGGGCCAGTAAAGAACTTAGTCAGTATAAATCGTGCAGTTTGAGTACTGGTTAGCTTCTATGTGATCCAGGGCAAGAGAAATGGCATACAGTTCAGCAGTGAACACAGAAGCTGCAGAGGGGATTCTGTGTGCAACCACTAAACCACAACAAACCATGGCAGAGCCCACACAGTCACCTGATTTCAAACCATCTGTATAAACAGGAATGGAAGGATGGTTCAAAAGATGTTCAGCAAAAAGCACAGTATTTCCAATAAGGACTGTCTACTTTTCTCAGATGACTTAAAGATAGGTCACAATTGGGGACTGTAAGAAGCCATGGTGGGATGGGCTGACAAGTGGATACAACAATGTTATCCAAGGACAGAACCAATTAATCTAACTGTGCCTGGATTTGAAGGCCAAAAGGAGCAATAGCAGACCGTCTGGTCTGAAAAAGCATGGCCCATCGAGGAATTAAAACACAACTGCAGATGGGATGCTTTGGTAAGGAACGAAGTTTCGAAGCATATAGTAAAGACATTTGCAAACGGCAGAGGTGCAAAGTCCATGCACTCGTCCATCACACAGACTGTCATTTCTGTATAAAGAAAACTGCTGAAGGGTGACTGTGTCAGCAGGTTTCAGAAATGTTTCCTGTAAGGAAAGACAAACAGGATTGTAAGAAGCAATCAATATTTTGATGTCATCTAGATTAGAACGTAAACCTCAACAGTTCCATTGTATCAGGGTGGCTATTTTTATTTACCTGTAAGCGAATTGGGCAGAGAACCCTTCATTTACGATCACGTCTTTTTTCCTCACTTTCCTTATTTGAGGGAGTTCTATCGACCTCCAAGGATCCTGCCCTGGGTTGATTGGGCAGGTCTTTGCTGTTGGATAGGTATTCCAGAGACTGAGGACGTGAACGAATGACTGTTTTGCATTTTGAGGTAAGAGAAGAAGATGGATCTGAGGAAATGCTTGTACCTGGAACCAAATAATGTGGATCTTGGGGTTTGGTGGAATGTATATAAGGGACAGAGATAGGTGTCGAAGTTGATTCATCTACTTTTTTAACCATGGAGGTCAAAAGACTTTTCATTTGTTTGAAAAATTATTCTTTTGGAGGCACAGAGAGATCTGTCTGCACTCCCACAGTAACTGTGGAACAAAGTGCAGCAGCATACATCCGAGATGAGGTGGTGGACAACAATTTTCGAGCCTCAGGATAGGTAATGTCATGAATCATTTTCAAACATTGCACCTCTTTTTCTTCCAACCATTTAGGGCAACATCGAAAGTAGAACGGGTGAGAGCCATTGCAATTGATGCAATGAGGGCCTGTTTCACATTCATAGGTATCATGGTCCTTGATACTGCAACAAGTACACGTCAAGGAGCCACGACATGACGTCTTCGAGTGACTGAACTGTTGACACTGGAAACATCGGAAAGGGTTTGGAATGTATGGCCATTATCTGCAATTAAGATAACCTGCCTTGATGGTGGCAGATGGACGTGGTGATGTAAATGTCAGAATGAGAACATTGGTCGGCACCATAATTCCATCTTTGCGAGTGGAGATATGCCTCAGTGCAGAAACTCCTTGGGTGGAGAAACCAGCGAGAACCTTCGACTCTGAGATGTTCTTCAAATCCTTCTCAACAATAACTCCTTGTGATGAATTCAAAGTAGCATGAGGTGTAACCTCTATAGGTATATCCCCAATTGCCTTTGAATGCAACAGTTCACTATGTTGAGATGTGGATGTTTCCATCAATTTGTCACCAGATCGAAGCTTTTTTACTGACTTTGGGGAGCCAGCAAGTCCCTCTTGTCCCTTCTGAGTGAAAATGGGAGACATTTTCTTTGAAGGTTTGTCTGAAAGTGAGTGCAATTTAAGAAAATGAGGTATAACAGGTGGTACAGATGGTGAGGATTGCTGCTCAGAATCTTCAAGTGGTCATTTACCTATAAACTGTTTTTCACTATTTTATTAAGATTTTTAATTGGAGTATCCATAATAAAGCAAGGGAAATTTCGGTGCCCACGGACCCCACCCATCATGGAGCCCTACGAGGGTACACACTACAATGTCAAACAAGGACTGCAGCAATGCCAGGGTTTCGTGAGCACTATACCCAAACACCAGCATCAGATATAATGTCCATAACACCTGTTGAGAACATCCAACACTGGTACTTGGTTGACTCCAGCCCGAGTGGACCAGCCGATTGACCCAAAGGAACCACCCGAATGTCGCCCGTCTACAGGAATTCATTCCAAAAGTGGTGATTTAGGGTTGGGCCTCTCAACCATCAGGATCGTCTCCCCTCCTTCACGGGTTGCCACGCACGGCAAACACGTGGGTGGATATTTAGATCCCAGAGGAGATAAACTGAAAGAACAGACCTTCCCTGGGAGGTTCCCTCACCACGTACACGAATCCACACTGAGGGGCATCTAAACCAGAAGCTGAATAATTAAGACAAATTCTGTTTTTTCTGTAAGTAAATAGAAAACTTTCACAAAACGTTGAGTATGTTTTCCCAAATACGGCCACAAAATGAATTAAGGCAAGGGCTTAAGTTAATCAGTTATAGAAAGGATATGGATCAGATCACATAGCAATAAATCTATGAGAAATATAAATGCTGAAAGATTTGTAATAAATACATAGCTGCAGTGTTCTTCATAAGAGGAGACACTATTCGTCCAACAATAGTGATTTTGTTACAGACCAGACAGACAGACCAGAAGACTCAGTACAGTCAATATTAGTTGAATGAAGATGATCCAGTCCTAGTACTAGGCTCAATGTAACCACATTAACTACTTGAATCAAGGTCCAAGAAGACAACTAATGCCCAACTACAGTAGACAGACCAGTGAAAAATATTCAAATATAGTTGAAAAATGACTAGAGTAGAGAAGCTAGTGTATTTTTCTGTTAATAGCTTTCAAATTGTTTTTCATAAACCCCATAGTTGTAAGATTTCTTCACCTTGGTTTTTAAGATAAAATTGTTCCATATTACTTTTCTTGAACTATAAACTTGTAAAGTTTCTCCACAGTGTATTTTCTTATGTATTGTTTTTAAGTACGAGTTAAACCTCTTTGGAAGCCTGGTCAAAATGCACATCATATTTTTTTTGTTAAGAATTCCATAAAAAAATAATTAGACTAAAAATAATTAAATTTAGTGAGATTGGGAACTAAAATAGTTGACATAAGCTTTTAATTTATATTTTAGTAGTGTAACATTAGATTGGATTTAGTACACCTAACATTTCTTTTAAAGCATTGTTTTGTTTAATAAATACACTCTTAAACTAGTTAATTGTCAAAAGTAGGCTTAACAGTATGCTACTGGTATTTAATTATAGTATTGAGTATTTATTTCAATTCTATAAATGATACAATGGTTACAACTAGTTCAGGAGTTAAGCACTCCCACTTTGTTAAGTGTGACTGGTGCAATGAATGGGTTTTATTTGGGAACTCTGGAATACTATGCACTTTTAAGGAAGGTAGTAATGGGGATTTTCAATTCACATGCAGAGTTTGCAGATTGATGTTTATCCTAACTAATGTTGAGAAAGCAGATAAAGAGAAGTATTAATTCTTGGAAATGACAGCAGGACTTCAAGAGGAGCTTAAGTTTTTACATGCAAGGGAGACATCAGCTAATATTAACAATGACATTCAGGAAGTTAGAAAGTATAAGGGTTAAAAATAGTAAACTTAACTGTAAAGATCCTATTCTATTAAGCGAGAGATTTCAGCCTTTGGCTTATGTATACAAAAAAAAACTATTAGATGGAGGGAAAGCAAAAGAAATAGAGAATATGGATTATGAACTTAAGAGGTTATAGTTGACTCCTTGAAATGACATGTGGATAGAATAGTCTATGGAATAAATAGGGAGGAAAAGTCAGATTGTGCTACCTAATGGCACAAGTGAAAGACATAACTGAGAGAAAACAAGAGGTATAATGAAGACTGGTAACGATGCAGTTTTTGTTGTGCATGTAAAGGCTAATGATATAAAGACTAGGAGTTAATTAATAAATACAAGGGGATGACAAAAGCATTTAAAGATAAAGACTATAAATCAATTGTGTTAGGGACACTGCAGATAAATCTGGAGATCAAATTTTAAGTAGGCCACTAGGGCTAAATGCTAAGCCAAAGTTAATATGTAAAGATGAGCAGGTTAGGTGGTTGGACTTGTGGGATGAGTTCAATGTGAGGAAGGAACTTTTTGGAAGGGATGGTTCACACGAGTAGAAAATGATCTGGTACATTTGCAAGGAAGGTTTTTAAACTAGGACCAAATAGTGGTGATGGCAAAGATAAACTAAATGAAACAAAATTGAGAAGTAGAGGAAAGTTTAGCATAGGAAGTCAATATAGAAATAGTTATAAGAATAGGGTTAATTGTTAATACTGTAGTAGTAGAAATATAGGTCAAAGGTGGGAATAGAAGATTTTGATTTAATGGACATGACATGGTTAAATTTGGACAATTTTGATGATAGAAAATTTTTTGAAATACAGAGTTATACATCATTTCATAGGGACAAAGTAGTAAAGTGACAAAGAGGGGTAGCTGTACGTGTAGAAAGCGAGTTACACCATGTATGTATATCAGGAATAACTGCAAGAAGAATGAATCTATTTCGGTTTATGTTAGTGGATATCAAGGGAAAAAAACTCTTAGTTGAAACTTGTTACAGATTACCAGATGAAATTAGTGAGAAACTTTACAATGAGACTAGGATTTGAGCTGTTAATTAAGTCATAATTATGGTTTTTTTTTTAAATTTCAGACATTATTGACTGGGAAATGCTAGAGACAAACCTTGAGGGAGAAAGGTTTCTGGAAAATGTTCAAGGTGAATTTCTTCACTAGCTGGTTCAGAAAAGTACTAGAAACAATGCTATTTTAGATTTATTGTTACATTCTAATACAAAAATGGTTGAGAGGGTGGAAACTGGGGAACACCTAGGTGCAAGTGATCATTGTTGTATTACATTTCATGTATGGCTACATATGGAAATGGAAATAATTCTATTTTCATTCCAAATTTCATAAAAAACAAATTTTGAAGTGATACAACAAGAATTAACTGTTGTGAACTGGGCAGCTGAGTTACTTGGAAACACAGAGCAAATATGGGAAAAAGTTAAATATTCAAAGCAAGCATATTTCTCATATAAAGAAGAGAGTAGCTGCAACTAAAAATAACAGACTGACTCACAAAGGATGTAAAAGTTTAAAAAAATATCACAAATTTAAGAACAACTGATAGATGAAAACAAAGTTGAACAAAACAGTAGCATAAATTCTGAGCTTGTTAAAATAAAATTTGGAAGTTTAAAGAATGATAAGTCCCTGGGCCAGATTATATTTTCCATAGGAGTTTTAAAGGAGGCCAAGGATTGTATATGTAAAACACTTGCCACGATTTTTTGTAAATCCTTCAACAGTGGACAAGTACCAACATATTCTAAACTAGCTAATGCCACTCCTATCTTTAAGGAAGGTAATAGAAGATGTCTCAGTTATTATTGGCCTACTGTTCTTACATCAGTTGTGGGAAACGTTTTTTGAAAGTCTGATAAAAGGAACTTTACAAAGTCATTTAACAAAACTTAGAATTTTATCAGATGGTCAATACAGTTTTATTAAGGGAAAATTATGCCTTACAGTTTTTTTTGGCATGCTTTGAAAATGTTACTACATATGTACAAGAGAGTAAGGTTGCAGATTTGGCATATCCAGATTTTAAGAAATCATTTGACAAAGTACCACATAAAGGTTTATAAAGAAACTTATCTCCATCAATGTGGAGATAAGTTAACTAATTAGATATAAGAGTGGAGTGATGGAAGAAATCAAAGGGTTGTTATAAATGAAGTTTAGTAGTTTGGTTTTTGAATTTTGCACAAAGCTACATGAGGACTATCTGCCCTAGTCGTCCCTAATTTAGCAGTGTAAGACTAGAGGGAAGGCAGCTAGTCATCACCACCCACCACCAATTCTTGGGTTACTCTTTTACCAATGAATAGTGGGATTGACCATCACAATATAACACCCCTACAACTGAAAGTGGAAGTTTAGTGACACTGGATTAATGTTGCAGGTGGTGTACCTCAGGGCTCAGTCTCAGAATCATTGCTCTCTTTGATTTAGATTAATGCCATAGAAGAAGGAATGGTCAATAAATTACTTGGATTTGCTGATGATATCAAGGTCTAGGGTTTGCTGCTTGTGAGGAAAATAAATAGCAAATGGGTTTCAATTATGATAAATGAAAGATACTGTTTTTGGATTATCATTATTTGAATGGGAATAACCTTAACAGTATTATGAAAGATGGGATCTTGGTATAATACCTGATCAGTTTCTAAAGTCATCCAAGCAACATGCTGTTTCTAGAGAGAGGGCAAATAAGATTTTAAGTTGTATCTACAGAAATATTGAACACATGTCTAAAGTTACAATTTCATTGCATAGGTCACTGGTTAGGTCACATTTTGAGTACTCTGTTTTTTTTTGGGCTGCTTATCTTAGGAAAGACATTGAATTATTGAAAAAGTTCAGAAGAGGGTTACTAAGACGGAGGGTTGTTAAATTAGGAGAGATTACGATCCTTAATACTGTTTTCTCTTAAAAAAAGAAGAGTTACAGAGGATCTGAGTGAAGTGTTTAAGACTGTAAAAGGAATTGATATGTTAATATATCAACATTTTTCATACTTAACAGCAACAATTAAAGAATTAAGGGACACAAATATAGATTTAGGCAAGGTAGAAGCTGTTGTCAGCTAATACAATTTCATTTTCCAAATAGGGTGGTTAGACTATGGAATTGTTTGCCTTCAAATGTTGTGGAGGCAGTAAATTAGAAAGCTTCATAGATATATTAATAATAAAAGATGACTCTAGTTTTTTTAAATGTATTTATTTAATAGTTTAGTTTGCCTTAAAAAATGGGGCAGCCAAGGTGGACAAACAGATCTCTTGTTGGCTATAAACAGTATATTAAAATTTAATGAAACATTATCATCAACGTATGTTAATGCATTTGGCACTGTACAAATTTATAATTAAAATGTTGGTATTGTTTATTATCTCATCTTTATTTCCTACAATATTTTTAGTATTCACTTCTATGGATTACATGACAAATGTGAACTCTAAATGCCCCCTCCTCCATACAGAATTTGTATCCTTAACATACCACTCAGTGTCTAAACAGTTAAAAATTGAACTTCCTATCTTCTGGGTTTGTCAAACCCATCCATCTCATCTTTCTAGGTAATTTTCTAATCATATTTTGCTACCTGATGGACATATTTATAGTGAACAGAAAAAGATATTATATTTACTTTATTTAACAGCTATACTTACACCTTGCACTCTTGTCAAATGGGTGTCCATCTTTGGTATTGGAAGTGCATTGCAATACCTTAATGGTCAGTTTTGATGTAATCTTCCTCTTCACAGAAGACCTAACAACTGAAACCTTCAAGAGAGCTTCAGAACTTTATATCCAAGACCCCAACCCATTGATACACAATGTAGCAACCAAGTAGCAACCCTTATAGAATTCACTACCACCAAAACTAAGTTTATGTTCAGTAACCAAAATTACCGAGAAATAAATGGCGGAAGTATGGGCAATCCCATGTTACCAGTTCTAGCCAACATTTCTTATGACACAGACTGAATCTCCAGCAATCAATTCAGCATTACACTGGTGTAGTTATGCTGATACAATTGCTGGATTCATATCTACAGAACACAGTTTTTTCAACCACATTAACTCAATAGACCCCAACATTAAGTTCACCTGTGAACAAGAAAAAACTAACCAAGTAGCATTTCTTAATGTCAAGATCACGAGAACTGATACACAATTCAAAACATAAATCCACAGAAACATCACCCATTCTGTATAAAACATTCCCTGAAACCCAGTGCATGAAACAAAACAAAAACTCAACATATTAAGAAACCAAATAAACACAGCCACAAAACTATGCTCACCCAATAAAATTAATGATGAAATCAACAAAAATAAAACAATCCATCAACATCAACAAATTTCCTCCAAAAACGTGGAAAAAAATTATATGCATACACCTAGACCAACAACAAACAAACAATAATAAATCCCAAGATACAACAAATTACAAAACCTTAGACTGCTGCATACCATACATTCCCAACATCAGTGAAAAAATAACCAATATTTTGAAAAAAACTTACAATGAAACACAACATTAAAGTAAACACCAAATTTATTCAAAAACCAGGTACAAAACTCACATCCATACTATGTAAAATACTACAATGACAAACACAATACCACCATTATTGATAAAATACAATGCAACAACTGCCACAACTTCTATATTTGGGAAACAAGCAGAAAAATGGAAACTAGATTAAAAAAACACCTCCACATGTTTTTTAACACTTCAAATCAAATAAACACAACATAACAATAGAAAACTCCTAGATACTGAACAGGGAAACAAATACAAACAAACACAAATCAGAAGAAGCCCTACTTATACAGTAAGTATAACCAAAATTAAACCATAAAGGAACACCTTTATACTTGTACTAATTAATAACCTAACATCCACCTGCAATGCCCCCTACAATCCCATACACGTTTAAACTCTCATCCCTAAAACATGTGTCCCTCAATGGTCAGTTGCAAACTCTCTCTTTGTTAACCTGAAGATGACCTAGGAAGATCAAAACACTGTTCTCTGTTTATCAATAAAAGTGTTAGTACCCATACCAGCTGTTCTGAGATACATTGCAGGGCAATTTCTCCCAAGGTCAGCACCAGGTTGAGAAAACACCATAGATGAACACCCCTTTGGCAAGATTGCAAAATCTTACTTAAAGAGGGTGTCACAACCATGACAAATGAGACTGTTGAGCTAAGAGACAAGATAGTGGTAGTTCCTCCCTCACATTGTGGTGACAAGAATAAAATAAGTAGGTAGAAAGCAGAAGGAAAGTTATACTGGAAACTAATGCAAACATTTGAAAATAGCAGATGGAAAACCATAAAATAACTGACTCGATCAGCAACCCATCTAACACAAGGTTGGAAGACAAAAAAAGAAAGCTTTATTTTTCCATTTGAATTGGACATAAGAACAGTGGGAAGTTTCTCAGTCTACAGCCTTAGATGAATAAAAATGATAAAGATTTCAAAGAAATAGCAGGTTTCCAGCACCCTGCCATACAAAAGAGTTGTATCATAGCCCTAAAAGCCCTGAGTAAGGACTGCAACATATTCATATCTCATACAAAGGTGGAGAAGTAGCCATCACGAACAGAAGTGAATGTGTAAATGAAATGGACAAACAGTTGACGGAAAACTCCATGTAAACAAAGAAGGAGAAATGTTTCGTGAAGGAAGCTGGAACATTAATGTAGAAAGCAAGGAAGATCCTAGAAAAAACAGAGATTAATGTACTTAGAAAGAAAAGCATCACACCCCAGCCAGAATGCTAAAAGGTGTAAAAACCAACAACCTCATGAAGTCAATAATATGTGACATAGGTAGTGCCCCATACAGGCTAGCTAAGGCCCTGGCCAAACCACTATACCAGGCCTTGGGCTGTATAAGCAACTCACATCTGAAGAAGACAAGAAGTAAGAATCAAGAACAAGAAGGAGTTTAACTTTGATGTAAAGTCATTCACAATGGTGCCTGCAGAAGTGCTATTAAGGTGACACAAGAGATGAAAGACAATGAAGGTTACACCAAAACCATATTGTTGTAAAGTGTAGCTTGTTTGAGTTTGTGGGACAGGAATACCACAAGCATAGAGGGCTGGCTATGTGTTCACTATTATGTCCTGTCCTAACTTCCCTAATAATTGTGGCATTAGAAGAAGAACATCACAAAGATGTCATGGGCAGGTACATGACATGGTTGAGATATGTGGATGATGTTAAAACCATAATACCTAGAAGGCAAGATAGCAGGTGACATTAACAAGACTGAATGGGATAACAAAAGAACAAAATGGCCACATACCATTCCTTGATATATTGATTTGGAAAAATGACAAAAGACAAAGATTCTCTATGTACTGAAAATAAACCAACAAAGATTTCATACACTTCTTCACATAATGTAATAATTAAGTAAAGAGAGGGGTGACATTGGGCTTCTTTCCTGGGGGTTTAAGCTATGCAGCCCTGATTTATTAGATCAAGAAAATGAACACATAAGGGAAGCTATAATATCATAAAAGCATATATATAAAACTAAATGAAAAGGTAAGAAACATCATGGAAAGAAGCAATGACAGCAGACATGACGAGGAAAACAAGAAGTTATGTTCACAGTGGTCCCAGTGTCTGGGATGCAAATCCCATCAACAGACTAATGAGACACAACCATAGAAGTGGTTATAAAAACAATAATAATAAAGCTGCTAAAGGACAGGAGACAAACACACCAGAGTAGTATATAGTATTCCAAGTTACAGATGATGTAATATTTATAAAGGTGAAGCTGCCAAAGACCTGACAATTATAGTAAATGAGCATAAAACAGACATCAGAAAACACATCATAACCAATGTTACAGTTGCACATGCAGAGGAAGCAGGACACCAGCATAAATGGAAGGAAATTAAATTATCAGCAAAGGGATTGAAAATCAACAAAGGAAAGCTATATAGCTCCTTACATCTAATTAGAAACAACTAACACAATAACAGGAGATTACAAATGATCAGAAAGAGCAGCAATTCTAGTGAAACAAGGGTAGGATGTTGATTGGACAGGTCATAGTTAACATACAACAATAATGAACCAATCGAGAAGTGGTATGGTGCAGTGACCAGGCTACTCCGGGAAAATTCACATATACGCCCTTGTAAGACACTATAGTGTCACACTTCCTTGAACAAGACTTGTAGTCAAAATGTTGAGAAAATAAAGATCATGTTATAGCAATCTTTACCTCATTGCCACCTAATATCTGTATCTAGGGTACTTAGAAAGTGGATTAAATATGTTTTTAGACATATTATTCTACTGCATGACATACTTTTTCTGTGCTTTAAAATACATATATGAAATCTATATGAATTTGTTTTTAAATAAATTAAATATTAGTACAAAAATATTGAAATGTAGCACAATTACTCTACAAGTACAAAAACTGCACATTTTGTTTATGGTGTTTACAACAGATGGCTAGTGGTCTCTCACTGTGATTGTGATGAAGGTACAAAATATAGGCAGTAAAAACTTTAAATCTCACAAAATGATACATTTAAAGGAAAAGATAATGATTAACTTTTCTCTTTCAATTGATTTCTTAATAAAAACGCTTTATTATAATACAGATATAATAAGATATGGACACTCCAAAATAAAAATATCTACTATTATTAGTATTAATATAACAGTCATGTTTCACTCAGACTGATTCAGTAAATACCTTATCAATTTATAGACAAATCTTTAGTAAAAATACTTTAATAAAGAATATGAATTATGTACAAGACTTGTAAGGTTTACCTAAAGCTTACTAAATTATGTGAAGATAGACCCAGTGTATTCAGAGTTAAATTCTCACGTGTTTAGTGTCAACATTTTGGGGTTTTGTCCAACAGATCAAGCCACGATGAGGTGATACTTCCAAACTGTTTGCCATAAACTCCATAATGGTAAGGTTTCATAAACTTGTGTAACCTCCAATGCCATTTACATTTTTTATTTGTCCTAAAGTATTTTTCACCCATTATAAAACTTACTTGTCAACAGTTTTACACAAACTCCATAACAGAAAGGTCTCACCAGTGTCCATTCTTATAACATTTTTAATTTATTATTTATTTAAAACTGTTTTCCACAATTTTCATAATTACAATATTTCTTCACAGTATATCTTCTTTGATGGACTCTAAATGATTTACTTGTTTTAATGTGTTTTTCACACACTATACCACTATATGGTTTTCTTCACTTATATTCTTCTTTGAATGAGTTTTTCACACTATACAACTATATGGTTTTCTCCAGTTCCTCTTCTTCTTTGAATGTGTTTTTCGCATACTATACAACTATATGGTTTTCTCCAGTTCATCATCATCTTTGATGCACTTTTAATTCATTATATGCTCCAAAGTCTTTTCCACAATTTTTACAACAGTACAATTCTCTTCTTTATGTATTCTTTGATGTATTTTAAAGGACCTACTAGTTACAAACTGCTTTCCACACACTATGCAACTGTAAGGTTTCTCTCCAGTATGTGTTCTCTGATGCACTCTTAAATCACTGTTTGAAACAAACTGTTTTCCACACACTATACAACTGTAAGGTTTCTCCCCAGTGTGTCTTCTTTGATGTACTTTTAAGTAAGAGTTACTAACAAATACTTTTCTACAAACTTCACAACTGTACGGTTTCTCTCCAGTGTGGATTCTTTGATGTATTTTTAAGTACGAGGTACTTCCAAACTGTTTTCCGCAAACTTCACAACTGTAAGGTTTCTCCCCAGTATGTGTTCTCTGATGTTTTTTTAAGTTACAATTACTTCCAAACTGTTTTTCACAAACTTTACAACTGTAAGGTTTCTCCCCAGTATGCATTCTGCAATGTATTTTCAATTCATTGTTTGTCCAGCACTGTTTTCCACAAACTGCACAAAAGTAAGGTTTCTCCTCAGTGTGTATTCTCTGATGTATTTTCAAGTAACAGTTACTTTGAAATTTTTTCCCACAAGATGTACAGTTATAAGGTTTCTCTCCAGTGTGTATTCTGTCATGTATTTTTAAGTCATTCTTTCTTTTAAATAGTTGACCACATATGGCACAGCTGTAAGGTTTCTCCCCTGTGTGTATTACTTCATGTTTATTCAAGTTGGAGCTATTTCCAAATTTTTTCCCACAAACTGCACAACTGTAAGGTTTCTCCCCAGTGTGTATTCTTTGATGTATTTTAATCTGTTATTTGTTCCAAATTTTTTCCTACAAACTGTACAACTGTAAGGTTGTTCTCCAGTGTGTATTCTCTGATGTATTTTTAAATCAGTGTTTGTTATAAATTGTTTTCCACAATTTACACAACAGTAAGGTTTCTCCCCAGTATGTATTCTCTGATGCACTTTCAAATCACTGTTTGCTACAAACTGTTTTCCACACACTATACAACTGTAAGGTTTCTCCCCAGAGTGTCTTCTTTGATGTACTTTTAATTCAGTATTTGTTCCAAAGTCTTTTCCACAATTTACACAACAGTGAGGTTTCTCACCAGTGTGTATTCTCTGATGAATTTTAAAAGATCTACTAGTAACAAATTGTTTTTCACAAACTGCACAACTGTAAGGTTTCTCCCCTGTATGTATTCTTTGATGTACTTTCAAATCACTGTTTGTTACAAAATGTTTTCCACAAACTATACAATTGCAAGGTTTCTCCCCAGTATGTGTTCTTTGATGTATTTTTAAGTAAGACTTTCTTCCAAATTGTTTTCTACAAACATCACAACTGTATGGTTTCTCTCCAGTATGGATTCTTTTATGTATTTTTAAGGTGGAGGTACTTCCAAACTGTTTCTTACAAACTTCACATTTGTAAGGTTTCTCTCTTGAATGTGTCCTCTGATGTTTTTTTAGGTTACAGTTACTTCCAAATTGTTTTCTACAAACTGTACAAGTGTAAGGTTTCTCCCCCAGTATGTACCCTGTGATGTATTTCTAATTCACTGTTTGTCCAACATTGTTTTCCACAAATTGAACAACCATAAGGTTTCTCTCCAGTGTGTATTCTCTGATGTATTTTTAAATTACTGTTTGTTACAAACTGTTTTCCACAATTTGCACAATTGTAAAGTTTCTCACCAGTGTGTAATCTTTGATGAAGTTTTAAGGATCTATTAGTTATGAACTGTTTCCCACATACTATACAACTGTAAGGTTTCTCTCCAGTGTGTATTCTGCGATGTATTTTTTAAGTAAGAGTTACTTACAAGTTGTTTGCCACAAACTTCACAACTGTAAATTTTCATAAAAGCATGCCTCCTCTGATGTTGCTTTAATTCATTTGTCCTAAACTCTTTTCCACAAGCTATTAACCTGTTAGGTTTATCTCCAATATGTATTCTCTGATGCACTTTTAATGCACTGTCTGTTCTAAACTCTTTTCCACACACTACACAAGTGTAAGGTTTCTTCCCAGTATGTTTTCTCTTGTGCTGTTTAAAGTTCTCCACTGTTCCAAATTCTTGTCTACAGAATTCAGAACTGTACGATTCATCACCAGCCTCAGGTATATTAGGTATTTTTACATAATTTTCATTATAGTTTGATTTTTCAGAAACACTGGTTAGATTTTGGGATTTGATGACTTCTGTAGAAAAATCTTCTTGTTTTAAAAGTTCATAATTTGGAAACTGATGTCCACAATAGATGTTTACACCAGTCTTTATATCTAAAATTAAAAGATATAATGCAACATAGTTAATAATAAAGACATCATAATTAATTTATTTATTGAAATTCTAATTCAGTATGAAGGATCGTAATGACACCAACACAAAATATCAAGATATTACAAGGTAACAAATAATTACAAGGAAACTTTCACAGTAACAGAGAGCTGCTACAATGTGGTATCATGTAACCAGTGTTACTTGCAGACAAGACAATTTATACACTTAATTACAAAATATCTAAACACTCTAACGCTTCATCCTGTTAATATGGCTACTAATCAAACATATATTAGAGGAACACAATGAATCACTTTGTCCATCTAGGATGGCCTGTCCACTAAATCAAACAGAAAACTTAATTCCTAAAAGCCATCCCTTATCATTCAAATCAAGCTTTCCCCTAAGTAAACTGAATTTACCACTTCTGAATACAGACTTTTCCAAACAAAAATATAGCTTTAACTAAGGATGGTTTTTATTTACCCTAAGAAAATTTATATTTGTTCTCTAGTCTTTCCATTTTTACCCTGAATGCAACAAAAAAAGATGGATCAACTCTATCCCTTTACAAATTTAAACATGTCAACCAGATCCCCCTCTAGTTCTTATTTGTCTGATATAAAATAAGTTTAAAGATCTTAACTTTCTCATTCGAAGTATCATTCAGTAGTCATCCCCTGAACACTATTCAACAATTCAATTTTGTTTCTAGGGTAAAGAGCCCAAGACTGATCCCACTACTCTAAATGTTGCTTAACCAGTGAACTATGCACAGTGATGTTATAACCTTGTTAAACTTGTATTCAACATTTCTGTAGGTACAGCATAAACTCCTGTTTGCTCTGGCACTAGCAACAGCATATTGCTTGGGTGGCTTAATACACTGATGAACCCGATTTATTTCTTCCATAACACTGTTAAGGATATATCAATGAAAATTTTGCTCATAATTCAAACTGTGATACCCCACTTGCATGACCTTTTTGCATGCGTTATTATTAAGCCATCTGCAAATTATTCATCCAACATACCAAACAATCCAAATCCTTTTGTAGAGCAGTAACATCCTCCTCACAGCAAGCAACACCCATCATCCAACGTACCAAACAGTCCAAATCCTTTTGTAAAGCAGTAACATCCTCCTCACATTTAGCAACACCAATTCCTATAAATGTCACCAGCAAATTTAAATAACCTATTCACCGTTCCTTCAGCTATGTCACTGGTAAAAATCAAAATAGCAAAAGTTCTAATACTGAGCCCTAAAATACTCCACTTTTAACTAATTAATTCTGAATGAACTCCATATCTAACAACCCTTTGCTTTATTCATCTAGCCTGTTTTCTATCCAATAAACAAACATATCCCCCCCACACACCTATAGTGATTTTTTTTTTTTTTAAACAAGACTTATGCAGTACTTTGTCAAGTTACTTCTGAAAATCCAGATGCACCACATGCACTATGCTGACTGTCCAACAAAATTGTAATATTTGTTAAGTAAAACATCTTTCACTAAACTTTCCTAAACTCCTCCCACTACTGATGTATTAACAGATCTATAGTTACTGGGACAAATCTTATCACCTTCTTCTAATCTTCTGTGACTAACCACCATTCAAAGATTTACAAAAACAATGCAAAAGAAATTTAACATATTCAACTGTTAACCACTTTCAAAACCCTTTGATAAATATTACCTGGCTCAGAAGCTTTATCATTCTTTAAACTTTCCAATATTTTATTATCTTGTCCAATCTTGTTTCTACCTAAGAACTCTTTTAAACATGAAGAATTGTGCTTAGATCTTCATTGGTAACAAATAAAGAAAAGGCAGGATTTCGTAAGCCAAGCATTACATTCTGGGACAACATGGGTACTACTGGTTCATCTTAGCTGTCCTATCCTCTAACCTTAACTAACAAATAAATAAATTAAAAATAATAATAATAATAATACAATAAAAATTACCCATACAGCTATTTAGCCTTCTCTTAAATTTACTGCCTATACAACAACTGAAGGCAACCACTCTGTCAGAAAAATAAAGCTGTTTTAGATGAAGATGATCTCTACCCTGCTAACATTTGTTTATGTGTGTCTCTCAGTCCTACTGTTATCACTGTTAAGTATGAAAACAGATGATGCATCAACACTATTTATTCCCTTAACAATCTTAAATATTCCAGAAAGATCCACTTTAGCTTTTTTTTTTTCCAATATCAGATTTCATAGATCCTAATCTCTCCCCATATGATAACCTCTCCATCACAGACACCATTCTAATAATCCTTCTCTTAATCCTCTCCAATAATATTCTACCTAGAGTAGAGAGCCCAAGACTGAACAAAATACTCAAAATGTGACCTAACCTGTGACCTATAAATTGAAATTTCTGTAGATATAACTTAAAATCCTATTTGCTCTATCACAAGTAACAGCACACTGCTTGGATGGCCTTAGAGACTGACTGATTATTACTCCAAGATCCCTTCTTTCATAACACAGTTAAGGTTATTTTCATCCAAATTATACTTATAATTCAAATTATGACAACTCACATACATTATCTTTCATTTATTATAATTAAAACTCAGCTGCCATTTCTCCACCCAATTCACTAAATAATCTGAATCAACAGCATCCTATTCATATCTAGCAACACCCAAGACCTTAATACCAACTGCAAAATAGTAATCTATTGAACATACCTACAAACATGTCATTGATGTAAATAATAAAAAGAGTAATGATTTTAAGACTGACTCCTTATGTATCCTACTTGTAACATTAATCCAGATTGACTGAACTCCATTTTTAACAACCTGCTACTTTTCTTCTCTTTAGCTACTCTTTTATCCAATCTGCTTACTAATCCCTACAGATTACAAACTTTTTTTGCTAGCTTTTCACATGAAACTTTGTCAAATGTTTTTTTGAAAATCCATATGCACCAAATATACACGCTTACTCTTGTCTACATAAACAGTACCTTTTCAAAGAATGTCAAAAGATTTGTAAGGCAAGATTGTCCCTTAATGAAACCATACTGACTATCCAATAAAATTCTAAAACTTTGTTAAATGACTTTCTAAAGCATTGTTTTATTAGACCTTTCAAATCTTTTTACACAACTAATGGGACTATAATTACTGGGAGAACTTTTGTCACCTCTCTTGAAATGAGGAGTGACATTATCTAACTTCCAATCCTTGAGTAGTGGGCAGGCAAATCTTGAACAGTTGATACATGGAAATGAGATAACTGCATTAATTCTTAAAAATTTGTTAGTAAAAATACAAAAAAAGCAAATGCTATCTCATATACATCAGATACAATCCTTCCTTTCTCACCTCTTATGGATCCTACCCCAATCCTAAAATTTTGTTTACCCTTAATGCTTATAAAGAAACCTTTACTGTTAATTTTTACATTTTCAGCCAACATTTTGTCAAACATCCCTTTTGATTTCCTAATTACCTGTTTCACCATCTTCCTTCATCTTCTAAATCTCCCATCACACCACTCAATTTTCTTAAATTCTCTGTCTTATGTTTGTTGTGAACCAACCTGTTGTTTTTTTTTTTTACTTGCTGCTACCCTTTTCTTTCTCTATTTACTTTGAATATTTAAATATTTTCTACATCTGATCAGTGTCTCCAAATAAATCAGTCACCTGATTCACAAAAGATAATTCCTGTTACATCCTTCAAAATTTATATTCAAAAATATATTATCTACACATATTACCACTCAAATTTCATTTAACAGCTTTTCAGTTGTTTTATTGTAATTTTATCACTTTAATACCTTTAACTTGATAATTTCCAAGTTAAGGTATCACATACATCAAACATGGATCTCTAATCCCCCCTCATTACCAAGAATATTATTAAATCTTTAATGAACTTATTTTCCACATATTTGCACTTACCACATGAACTTTCTAATCTAGATTCAATTTGTTGTAAATGTTCTTGAAGTTTAGTTTCTGTTTTCACATTCACAACATTATAATTTGAACTATCCAGGTCATCATCACTGTTGTTACTGAACTCTGAAATAACATCATCTTGTTGATAATCAGGCTGCTCTGTTTTCACTTTGTACAATGTGTTCTAAAATCAAACACCAGATGAATAAAAATAACAACTAGTGACATCAGCAAAATAAGTATTGTGTCCATAAGTTACTAACTAGAAATTTAACATTCATGAATCTTAAGACAAGAAATTACTGAAAACAAAATATCTAATAGCTTACGTTTTTGTATTGAAATAAAATACAGAACACTGAGTTTTATAATGATATTATAAAGTAAAACTAGATAAGGATATTCTTGTAAAATGAAACAGAAAACAATGTTGTAAGTATGACCAGATACCAGTATTACAAATTTACTGTTATCTCAAAATGGTACTTTAGCCACATTTCAGTTAGGTAATATAGAAACTAGTGGTAATTCTGAAGTTTTACATTCTTAGGATGAAAAGGAAATTTAAGGTAATTTTGTAAAACAAGTACAAATTAAGAGAGGGATATGATAAAAAGAATTTCATCTAACCATTGTCCACTAGACAACTCACATTGGCTCCAAGAAAAAGATATATTTCAAATAAAGCAGATAGACATTAAAATACCTTCTTGCCCATTAATAATGAGACAAACAAAACATATTTTGCTGTAAGTGGAATTCCTTAATATATTATAGTAACCCGAGATTAATTTCTTTTTTTCATACTTTTTTTAAAGTAAATTAAATATGCTTTCATTTTATATGATACTTACCTTCTGTTATGCACCATCTGAACATTTAGCCTAAAAATATTTTTGAAAGAACTTTCAACATAAATTGTTAGCATTTTCTACTTTATGAATCACTTATATGAAGCAAACACACCATATTTATTTTGTCTGTTTTTAAAATATACAGTAATCCTTACTGGAGTTTTAAAATAATTTTCAATTACCAATAAAGTAACCTAAAAAACAAAGTGTACAGCCAGCCAAAGAAACTTTAGGCCTCTACATCATAGATTCTCCTTTTGAATTTACCTTTAGTGAAATTTAAAAGAAAGTTGTATCACATATACATATATATAATCATACAGTAATTCATTCATTTGTATTTGTAAAGTAAATTGATAATCAAATAAATACATATCTTGCAATTGCTACTAAAGGTAATAATATTTTTATTTAAAACTTATCACAATTGCAATTTAAAATAATTAAGTAGCCAATTTATTTATGTGTATTACATGGATAGAATAAACATAAAACATTGAATAAATATAAAGGATAAGTCATTAGTATATGTTAAAGAGTTAAGAGTGCTATGGAAGAGAGAAGACTTTTAAAACTTAAGCTCTTACAGACTTTTAAAATTATTTATAGAAACTTGAGTTAAATAGCAAAAGCATAACTTATAAGAATTGGTAAATAAAAGTAAGGTGATCAAAGGTGTAACTTGTAGCTCAGTGATAAATAAATACAATTTAAGGATTAGTTTATTATCTCGTGTTTTAAGGATCAACTTATTTACTTGAACTTGGATTCCTTAGTTTAAATTCTGCTTATAGATATAGGTAGGCCATAATATAAATCAAATACCCTGTATTATTATAATTATTTATATATCAAAGTAAAGACTAGTTACTGTCATTTCTAAAAAATTCTATTGCAAAGTTCTATATAATTAAATACACCATTAACTATCTAGGTGTTAAGAGAAAGTAGTGATAAAAAATTATAACTTATTTTAGTTATTTGATATTGAATATTTATTTCCAGGCTGTAAGTAAGTATAAATGCAATGGTTTAAAACAATGCACAATTAAACCATTCACAGTTTCTCATGCATAATGGGTGCAATGGTTTTATTTAGGAACTCTGGGCTGACATATACTCTTAAAGAAGCTAGTAGTGAAGATGTGTAATTTGTATGTAGAGTTTGTAAGTTAGAGAAGTTAGAGACTATTCTAATTAACTTAAAGCAGATACATAAAAGGAAAGATACAGTGTGGTAAACAGTAGAAATATTTGAAGAGGAGTTTAAAGTGTTACATACTAACACTAACTTTCAGCAAGTTAGAAAGAGTATCATTAGGGTTAAAAGTAGTGGATTTAATTGTAATGAACCTGTTCCATTGAACAACAGATTTCAGCCCTTGGATAGAAAAGGATAAGCATGATAATCTTAAGGAGGTTGTAGTTATAGGTGATTCACTGAAAAGGAATGTGGATAGGATAGACTGTGTGGTAGACATGAAGAAAAGAATCAGATTATGTTAACTGGGGTACATATGGAGAATGTAAGTGACAGAATAAGAGACACAATAAAGGGGGCTAGAAGAGGTGTAGCTTTTGTTGTGAGGAATTAATGTTGGGAAAAGTAGGTCAGTGGAGGTAATTAATAAATATAAAAATAAAGCTGTTCTTTTGTAATGACAAAATAGTATTAGAAAACTTCTAAGTGCACAGTTTAATGGCAACTCTCCTTAAGGTTTTGGAGTGACAAGAATGTGTAAACATTTAACATTCTCCTTTGTTGATTACACTAAATGATCATTAGAGGATCAAAACATATAATTTATAAAATAGTTCTGACATAAAAATTGTTGAAATACTTAGAATTGACATATAAATTGACAAAAAGAAAATTAATTTAGCAAAAGTGATTACAAAAAACACATGAAAACCAATAGGATACCCAGTCTTCAGGCATAATAATTTGAGATTAAGTTACTTTAGTAACTTTACAATATTTCTTATGAAAGTATATTACATAAGCTTAAACAAGCTAACTATATAATTAATAGTATTCCATTGCATGGGTTTCTCCATATAAAATTCTGAAACACTACTGTACTAAAACTATTGGATGCAGAAAGTTAACATTATTTTTTAATACTGAATATTAATCAGAAAAGTACTAAATAAAACAGTGATTAGAGAAATTACTAGCTGTTACATACACCAAGTTCCTGTGATCAAGTTTACAAATAAAACTATATCAACAATGATCAAATAGAATTTAGAAAACTACATTAGTCAATCACACATTTAGGTACTTCATGGTTGTCTCCACTAGGATAACAAACTTAACACCAGTGCCAGTTTCTGTTGTTAAATATACAGAAGATTATTGTAAGAATACCCTTAGCTTTTATCTTGTACACAATGATAAGAAATATATAAGATCAAATCAACAAAGTGCCAATTCCATGTCTCTATCGTCAAGTGAGAACATGTTGCCAATGGTAATGAGCTATGCTTACTGTAAGTAAATACATCATATATGTTTCAAATCATGTTAAACAAGTAGATAGTATTGTTACACACTGATACTTTGAGATAGCATTACTCAAATTAAGATTATATTTGTTGTGAGTAAACTGAAAACATGCTGTTAGAAAGACATTTTACATGTTGGGATATGCTAAGATTTATTATAAAAATTTAGCATTATAATGATAAAAGCTAGTTGTGTACAATGTTAGTACTTGTACAACACGTCTACACATTCACATTACTGCAATACTGCTGATTGGACACAGAATTCTGCATCTTCACATAACGTGTAACGATATGGCTTATTTCAAAAAATGATATACATACACCTTACACACATTACATCAGGATATAAATAATTTATAATACCTACCTATTACCTACAGCATTATGACAAATTTGAAAAAAATTACACATTCTTATTACATACAAAATTATGGTCGATTCAACACATTCATATTATGCAACATCCATAGACTATCAATATTATCACCACAATAAAAACAATTTAGTGATATTGTAGCAAGTTTCTTCAGATTTTAACAACAAACATCCCATCACTGATTAGATTCTAAACAAACAAACCTTAAAACAACACCAGTACAGCTGAGAAGTCACTGTAAAACTGTAAAAATGTTTAACCCTTGTATTACCGCAGTTTTCTCCACTGTTTTATTATCGTTATCATCTTGTTCCTGCTTTGTTACACCAAACTTCAAAATGGTATGTGAAGATATTTCTTCTAATGAACCAGCTTCTCCCATTGCTACAAGTAAAAATTACAATGTGTTTCTTTATGTTAAGAATGAATAAACTTATGCTTCACTAACCCTTAATCATAGTTCATATAATATATTTAGTTGAACAGCCCTTCTATAATATTTCTTTTGTTTACTATGATTATAGTAATATCCATTAACTACCAGCACAGTGTTGTCTTTATGTTGTAGTGATTTGGTAAAAAATGTTTTAACACCAGAGTAAGGTTTGAAGTTAGAACTTCACAAGCTTTTTGTCACTTACTGTAAGCGTTCTCAGTCAAAACTCAATACAATTACATCTAAAATATTTAGAAATTCAAATTTTCAATTATCTTCTGTTTTCACTTGTAAAAATAGGAACATTTCTCAAAGCTCAAATGCACATATCAAAAATCTTTTTTATACTGTTTACTATTAAATGATAAGTTTATTCATTTCTTAACTGTAACAGTGTAAGGTAATTGTACAAAAAGTTACAGTAAAAAAAAAGGTAAAGCGTTTTACTTCGTACAAATAAGACTTAGTTTAGGATCACAAAAAGTTGTTTGGTAGCAGTGACTAATAATTATCTCTTTGAACAATTACTGAATTAGTAAAGTACTTGCTAGACTTTTTAAATTAGAAGGTTTCAAATTTAGCCTTGCCAAAGGTGGAGACACAGAATAGGATATGATTATAACACTCACTGGTTTGAGGATTCTTATGTCACAGAGCAAAACTATTTGAAGCATCTATATTTGAAAGAATACAAAACGTTTAATTACAAATATAGTTATATACGTACTTACAACTTGTCAGTGTAAAACTTTCTTCAGCTTTCACCACTTTGGTATCAGATAAAACACCCTGCTTCATTTCAGAAAACAATTGAACCTTCACATTTACTTCTTCCATGGTTCTACCAAGCTTCACTTTTCTATTATTTATTGATTTAAAGCTTGTACTGACGTAAACTTAAATCTTACGCACTTGACTACTTCTACATACACATATATATAAGTTAAAAAGTGCTCAACAAATACTAATTTTGAAATTCACATATTCTTAATAACTTTCCTAAACTTCATTTTCACATACTTACCCCAAATTATTACAAGTACTTTTTATATGTGTTTAAATGATTTTGAAATAATATACCCTTCACTATGACTAAGAGGCCAAAACTCTATTTACAAATGGATTTATGTTGTTTGAATAGTGAGATGGTCAATGAGGACGAAGGATGTATTGCAGTTCTAATGGTCAGATGCTGATTACATCACATATTGGTGCAGAACATGTTAATATATTATAGATTGGAGTATGTTCCTAGCTCTCACGGAAAGGCTATCTGAATGGTTTGTTGCAAGCAGAGGCAGCGCTTTCCAGTAGGTGAACAAGGTGAACCCAGTCACTCAAAATTTGTTTAGGAAGAATGTGTGGTATTAATTGTTGCTTAAACCTTTAATCGCTCTCCGCCTCGCGTGTTTTACGGTTGCGACGTTAAGAAACGTCACACAAAAATCAACCAATTTTACCCATTTGCACGCATCTTCTATGTGCTTCTTTTCACTTCCATTGAAGTGTTTTTGTATTCTTTGGTGAGTACATAAATATTACCTTTAGTGATTTTTATTGAATGTTAAATAAACATTTTCTTTTCCAAATTGTTGGCGCGTTGGGCGCCTAGACTTTTTATGCTATTGCATGTTGAAAGGGTTAATTTAGTTTTAGAAAGAAACACCTTATTCTATTCGGCCTTAGTTCTTTGATAAAAACACACAGGCCTCATAATTAAAGATAACCTACTTTTTTGAATAAAAGGTAACTGTAAAGTAAGTGCGGGTTACTCTGGCCCTCGTTTACAATATATAAATACACTTGACAGTTGCAAAACCAAAATTTAAAGGAAGGAGAAAGAGGTCAACGAAACCTGACCCCCCTGAGTATATAAACATCAATATCCAAACACCTATAAGAGAGAGAGTGTAAGACTAGAGGGATGGCAGCTAGTCATCACTACCCACCGCCAACTCTTGGGCTACTCTTTTACCAACGAATAGTAGGATTGACCGTCACACATAACGCCCCCACTGCTGAAAGGGCGAGCATATTTGGTGCGAAGGGGATTCGAACCCGCGATTCTCAGATTACGAGCCAAACGCCAAACCCACCTGGCCATACCAGGCCTGTTTAGTTCTATTTAAATTAAAATGGATGCCTTCATTTTCAGTTAACACTAATATATTTAGAAGACAGCATATTAATATTGACGTAATTTTAACATTTTTATTATAAAATAAAATGATTTTTAAATGTAAAATTAATATTATTTGATATATTAACCGAGTATAAATGAATATTATTATCTGTATTCTTCAGTGGAGTAAAGGATATTATAACTGAGGCTGGAGGAAGTTGTAGAAAAACTTGTCTAGAGACCAAACTCAGTAAAGAAAACCAGAAAAAGATAAACTACAATATCAAGTAGATTCACTTTGAAGTATTTTCGTTTACAAAGCTAAGATGCACAAAATTCAGATAGTCAAACAGACATTAATAATGAGCCAGCAGCTTTTACCACAGTCTCTAAAAATGAAGGAGAATATCCTCTAAATATTGAAAAGGAAAAAAAGTGATGTTTGTCGGAATCAAGATTTAGTAAGACATGAAAGTGAAAATACCGGTAATTTGAATTACGTTGACCCTGTTATTCGGTCAAAATGTAAAGAGCATCTGCGACTAATCTTCTTCAGAAAACTTTAGCAGTATTAATTTTTCAAAGAATAATTTCATCAAGTTATTATTGTAGAATACTTGCTTATGGCGAACAAATGCATCATAAGCGGCTAGAGTATTTGAAGTCAAAGGACTCGATATTGTGCTTCTGTTGTAAACTGTTTACTGTTAACGACCCAAGTAGTTCCTCTCTTGTTGATCAAAGTTGTAGAGACTGGAAAACATATATGCATAAAATAAGTAAGGAACATTTGAATAATTTCAAAACTGAAGAGAACTTGAACTAGGACTGAACGTCAATAAAACAATTGAAGAAAAAGTATGCGCCATTTCAAACAACAAGAAAAATATTGGTAACAAGTCTTAGAATGACTGATTGCTTTAGTGAGAATGCTTACTATGCAAAATCTGCCTTTTAGACGACCACATAGCAGACTGCGCAGTTTTGATAATGGAAAAGTTTTGAAGTTAGTAGAATATTTTGCTTTGTTTATGAATGAGCACCTTCGTAAGAATCGAGACAGTGAGATGTGTGTGCACTACCTTTAGAAACAAATATAAAATAAATTGGTTCAGCTCTTACCCACTGCAATAAAAAAGAAATACCAGCGTTGGCTTATTCTGCAAAGTACTATTCGATGATTTTAGATTGTTCACCTGATGTAAGCCATCTTGAACAAATGACCGCAGTTCTTTTTATTTTCAGACATATTTTCAGACACTGATAACTGCAGACTAGAGTATAGCATCAGAGAACATTTTGAGGGATTTGTGCCGTTTACAGATGCTGGTATGACAGATATTATTCTTCATCAGGTACAGGAAATGCCATTACTAGTCGAGAACATGTGTGGTCAAGGCTATGCTAATGGAGGCAACATGAAAGGAAAATAAAATGGTGTACAAAGAAGAATATTAGATATTAATCCACGAGCACTCTTCATGCCTTGCAGTATACATTATTTAAATTTGGTTTTTAATGATGCTGCCAAAAGTTGCTTGGATGCAACAACATTCTTTAACCTGATGCGATTTTTTTGTATACTTTTCATCTTCAACCCGCTGTTAGTAGATTCTAAAACATCATGTCCAAAACATGACAGTGAAATCATTAAGTGATACAAAATGGGAAACCATATTCATGCTTTGAAATATTTTTAATATCAGCTGTTGTTGTTGTTTTGAATTAAGCACAATAGGCTATCTGTGCTCTGCCCACCACGGGTATCGAAACCCGGTTTTTAGCGTTCTAAGTCCGCGGACATACCGTTGAGAAACTGGGGGGCAAATATCAGCTAGACAATATATTTCATGCATTAATTGAAATCACTGAGAATACTAAAACTGCAAGAATAATGAAAAATTTGAGAAAGCATTAATAAATACACAGTAACTTTACTGACAAGTTGGGCATATCAGTAGAACTAGAACCAGAACCGGTCTATAGTAGGAGAAGGAGAAAGTAGTTCACACATGAGGCAGACAACGAACCCGTCAGAATCACAAGCAAAAGTTCAAAGTCAACTTTTATTTTAAGCAATACAATTATTTGAACAAAGATTCACACAAAAGCATCAAGTTAATTTGCTGTTTGACTTTTTTATGACACACACAATATGAAAACAATAAAAAAGAAATAATTGAAATTGCTTAAAACTAGAAAAAGCTTCACACCATTGTGATAACAAAGAGATCGATTCCACAGATTTGTGTAGTGAATTACAAGTAAATGTGAGATGAATCGAGAAACGTGCACCATTACGAGGTGTTCTGAAATTTATATGTAAAAACAAGCTAGCAGATAGTGTTCCAAATGTGGTTTTTGCTTTACATTCCCTTGGCCCAGCATGGCCAAGTCATGTGTTAAGTCATTCGACTCGTATTCCAAGAGTTGCGGGTTCGAATCACGCTCACACCAAACATGCCCGCCCTTTCAGATGTGGGGGCATTATAAAGTGACGGTCAATCCCGCTATTCGTTGATAAAAGAGTAGCCCAAGAGTTGGCGGTGGGTGATGATGACTAGCTCATCCCCTCTAGTCTTACACTCCTAAATTAGGGACGGCTAGCGCAGATAGCCCTAGAGTAGCTTTGCGCGAAATTTAAAAAAAAAATTACACTCTCTATGTATGTGGCCAGTAGTGAGCAAAACGGCAAAATATTTTCAAACTAAAATTGATAAAAAGGTATTTACGCTCAACAGTGTGCAAGAAAGACTTGCTGGGCTTGAGTACTGTCAATAGAACATGAAATTTTTTATAAACTTGACCTCAGATAACTTGTTTATACACTTGCGAGATCAAAAACACAAAAAGTAAGGTTTTGATTGAATGGAACTTCACGTATATGTTATATAATGTATTTATATATATAAAATAACATTCATAATATAATTTCATATGAAATACTTATTATATTTAGATAAACTGTGACTAAATGCTTATTTAAGTCTTTAAAATGTGTTTAATTTTTATGGATTAATTTAAAATAAAGTTTAACAGAAAATTGTTTTATTACCATTGTCTTCACTTAATTATTGCAATAATAATGATATAAATGAGTTACTTTTATATACAAAACTTGACATTATTACTTTTAGTTTAACACTTCCTTACTCTAAAGTATCACACAGTTTTACAATTTATATGTATCGCTGCTAGTAACTTATTGGTCAAACTGTCAGTGAGTTACGTGTTTTCATTTCATAGAATAAATAACATATCTTGTAAAAAATGTATCTTAGTAGTATGGCTAGTATGGGTATTAAAATACCACGGGGTCTTGAAGAACTTCAGAGGGATTCAGTGGATGTTTTTAAAGCGTCTAATGAACAATTAATTTTTCGTTTAAGGACATTAAAATGAACAATTAATTTTTCGTTTAAGGAGATTAAAGTCATTTGTTAAAACACTACACACAAACAAATAAAGACAACTTTAAAACGGAATGTTTGAAAAATTCTATTTCGGATTCTAGCTGAGATGTTTATCAACTTTAGATTCCAGTTGCATACAAATAATTTGAACACATTTAATCCAAGCATTTGGCTACCAGCATACAACATGTACAATGTTCCCCATCCCTTCTAATATTATTCAGTCCCCAGGTGGCACAGCACTTATTGTAGAGAGTTACAGCGTTAAAATCAGATTTCCCGTTTTCCTCAGTTAACATAACAGATAGCCGATATGACTTTACTAAAGAAATGATACACACATAATATCATTTAATTTTATTTAATGTTACACTTGCAGAAATGTTTGTTTAGCGATACATTTTTCCAATAAATTATTCAATAACACTTTTTATTTAGATATTTTGTATTTGATATAAAGCTATTATTACTGATTTTGTTTATAAATTGATTTTAAATATTACGTACATTATAATTTTCCATGTTTTATGTTCAGTTATATTTACATAGTTATATTTATAGCTAACAGTGTATTTTAATTTTCAACATTCTACCAAATATACTGCAACATAATTAGCTGAGATAACTTCAGATTTATTTGCTGAGGTGTTAATGAAAACTTCATAACAAAAGAAGTGGAAGAAATGGATTTCTGTTTGTCTGCCACTTTAATTGGATAAATCAAGAATATTGGAAATATTTTTAGGTAAAAATGTGTTTAGAATTTTATTGGCTGACCCAAACAGTATTTTGGAAACACTGTGTAATACGTTTCCCAAAAGGTTTTTTGTTAGACATCGTTTTGAAAAAAAAGAAAGAAAAAAAGACTATACACACAAAAAAAATTATATCATATTACTGTACACACTTTACAATATCTGGTTTCATACTATCTCCGATAGGATATCCTTCTGTTCTCACATAACAGCTATTCTTGTTCAGGTCAACCCTCAATATGCTAACATGTTTTTGGTCGCCATTAGCCTTCAAACTCTCACCTACGTCACATTTCAACGTGGTTCAGCTGAGTTGTAGGATGTAAATAAGTATGCACAACCCTCCACAAAAACACAAACACACTCTACTGTCATAGCTGGCTCCCTCTTTAGTGCAGAACATAATCTTCAAAGTTGACAGAAAAGAAGCACCAGAAATGGGAAGTGTGAGGAGAGTAAAGTATCTATCGGAAATATATTTTCAGTAATAAAATATTAACTTTGATACGATATTTTACCCACACTCAGATAATAGTTGGAATTTCACATTGTTTTGGTTGAGGAACTAGTGTATAATCTACCTAGATGAACACTTTTTGGCCTGGCATGGCCAGGTGGGTTAAGAAGTTCAACTCGTAATCTGAGGGTCGTGGGTTCGAATCCCCGTAGCATCAAACATGCTCGCCCTTTCAGCCGTGGAGGCATTATAATGTGACGATCAATCTCCCTATTAGTTGGTAAAAGAGTAGCCCAAGAGTTGGCGGTGGGTGGTGATGACTAGCTGCCTTCTCTTCCCTGTCGGAAAGTATTTAAAATGTAGTTGGAGTGTGACTTCTCTGGTTAGAGGAATACACTAGTGAGAAAACATACTAACCAGGTACACTTTTCTCTCAGCTTGAAAGTATGAGTCATTAAAATGGGTGTAAAAACGAGGATAACGTTATTAATTGTAGATATGGTAGCTGATTCACCTTCTTTCCCATGTTAGGATGGGGATCATCCTAGTCAACGCAGTGCATCTAGACTAGTCTAGCTCCTTTCCATACCAGACCTACCTAAAACCAACCTGTTGGAGATGGTATGATGGATGTTCCTCAATCAAATAATATTAATTGGTTGATTCAATTCCTTTCTAAAACAACTTCTCCTACGAAGTAACCAGCAGGATATTGTAGGATGGGGAGTACCCAACTAGCTATAGTTTACTAAAGTAAACCATCTATTTCAAATATATTATAAATACATAAATCGCGAAATTGTATTATAATGAACGTTGTATTTTAATAAAAGTATTCTCGTAAACATTAAATATATTACAAGTACTTAGAAAGCAAAATTTGTTATAATTAACTTATATTTTAGTAACATTTTTCATAAATATAAATGCTACATGTTTAAGTAGAACGTTCATTTTATTCTAAATGGACAGAAACACTCTGAATGTTTTCATAATATTCTAAGCTGAGCAATAAATTAATGATTTAAATATTATGCAAAGAACGTTTACATTTGAGTAATTAAAGTACACTGTACATATGTAGAATTCATTATTAAATATTTTATGTATTATAATTACGGTCTAATTGAATTCATTTAGCGATCTGTAAACATGAATATTAATATTATAAAAGTATTATAGTGACTAATGTTATGTATATATATGACAAATATTAAACTATTATCAACAACTTTAATCGCTTGGTCCTTGCACTAGCTAGCCAGTTATCGCAAAAGAGACTTCGTCATTCTGATCCTACAGTTTTTATAAATCTTTATATTTTTTTAACGAAGCGTCTTTACGTATCACTGACAGATTTTCTGGCACTGTCACAAACACGTGTTTTATACATAATTATAGAATACTGTTTTGTAATTATCTATAAAGTGAAATAATGAAAGCATTCTAATACTGTTGATGTTCCTTTGTGTATTTGAAGATAACTAAGTTCAAATGTACATAAAGTTTTGAAAGTTGTAGAAAGGAACGTGTAATGTTCTTTTCTATGTGACTAATGAGCAAAGGTCATTGACTAGTTAAATTGAAATATCTCACAGCCATACAATAAACGTGTGACAAACTGACACCTTTCAATGAATCTTGTCTTCACATCAGTGTCCACACTGTTCATATATGATCTTTGTAATTCTTAAACTTGTTAAACAATATACTGTGACTACATGACACCACCTAAACAATGATGGCTTGACATCAGTGTTCACAATGATTGCTCTGACCTTTGTAATTCTTTAAATTTTGTTTTTAGATTGTATGTGTGTGATTTGCTATTAGTGCCCTAACTTCAGGCAGTCTAAAAGTTCTGCTGTTTCAAATAAGAGCCTTGATAATCTCAGTGCCTAATTTACGAATTTGGTTTTAATTGTTTTTAATTAACAGATAGCTAATGGATTATTTAACAAGTAACAATGTTTGACTAAAGTGTGAATATATTTTTCGTTATACTCATGAATTGTAACAAACTATATTTGATTGTTAACAAAGCTTGTTTATTCATTTATTTTCCTTCTATTTACACTTTCACTTCTACATATTTAATGTCTTATGACCAATGTTTGTCTTTTGCTTATAAATTTAATTTTACCCTTTTCATAACTTTTTCACTTTTATGAAAATAAATTAACATATCTATTTCTATTAGTACTGTTTAAAAATATTTATAAATGGAAAAATGTGTTTTAAGGTTAGACTATAGAATATATATTTAGTAAGAAGGAGTGTGTGTGTGTGTTTTTTCTTTTAGCAAAGCCACATCGGGCTATCTGCTGAATCTACCGAGGGGAATCGGACCCCTGATTTTAGCGTTGTAAATCCGTAGACTTACCGCTGTACCAGTGGAGGACGAGTAAGAGATAGAAATAAAACAGTTATTATTATTAAGAGTAGCCTAACTATTGTAGTACTGCTAGTTACGCGTACAAATATCACAAACGTAAATGCGGTAAATTATATTTTTATTATGAACCAGATATAAAAATAGTCTAAATTAATTTGTATATGCATTCTAATATAAATAAAAAGAATATAAAAAGCCGCAATCTCTCTCAGTTCAAGGCACCAACACTCACCACATGAGTAAACCATAATCCTACCATTCATGAATAATCTTTTTTCTCAAAACATGTTAATTTGGAGTTAATACTACGTGCTGCCAAACATGCTGGTGTGGACAAGTGCGTTCTCTTTCAGATTTGCAAATGCATCAGGCAACGTTTTGTAGAAGTCAAGCAAACTGTTTTCTTGGCAAATAGCACGCAGTTCATCAGATGCCTGGGGATCAGTAAGTTCGAGCTGATATTCTGCTGACAAGTCATCCATTAACACACTGAACGGATCAGCAAAAAGTTTGATCAACAATCTGCATTGGTCAAAGTCATGAAACCGTGAGTTGAAGGATTGAATCAAGGTATCTAGCTTCTCAACATAAACTTGTGTGTCAATGTCCTGATTCTTCTGTAGCTGTGTTTGAAAAGTGGGAAAGTGCACGAAGTTGCCTAATGCTGCTTGCTGCCGGAACAACTGCAACTTTGTCCTGAAAGCTGAGACGTGATTTGCAAGCTGACAGACAAGCTGATTTTTGCCTTGCAACTTCAAATTCAGATCATTCAAGTGTTGTGTCATGTCGACCAGAAAGGTCAAATCAGCTTGCCATGCTGTATCAGTCATGGAAATCACTTCTGTGTCTTTGTTCTTGCTTCTGAGGAATTCTATCACCTCATCAATCAACTCCCAGAATCTTCTGAGCAACTTCCCTTGACTCAGCCAGCGTACTTCACAGTGATACACAAGGTCACCATAGTATGAATCAATTTCTTCAAGAAGACTTCGGAACTGGCGGTGATTGAGCCCTCGTGATTTGATGAAATTAATGGTTTTTGTCACTAATGCCATCAGTGCCTGAAAACTAAGTTCTTTACTGCACAGGTTCTGTTGCTGAATAATACAGTGCAATTTTACCAACTGTCTGTTCTGCTTTCCTCGATGCTTCATCAACAGTGCTACCAACTCGCTACTTTCTCCAGTCATGGCTGGTGCTCCATCAGTTGTCACACTTACCAGTTTCGTAAAATCCAATGAAACACTACTACACAGTCGAATAGAGCAGACCCAGTTGTCTGACCCTTCATGGAACCCATGCCGATTAGTTCCTCTGTGATATCAAATGATGACGACATACCACGAACAAAAACTAGTAGTTGTGCTGTTGAACTGATGTCAGTTGACTCGTCTGCTGCCAAAGAGAAGTAGACAAAGTTGACTGCTTTATTTGTAAGCTGCATTGTCACGTCTGCTGAGAGGTGTGAAATTCTTCATTGAACTGTCATACGATTCAAAACCACCGTCTGTAGCTTGCAAACTGCTTCCAGATACAACTTTTCCGATGCAGTAATCATACATTGCTTGACAAAATCACCATCAGTGAACAGTCGACCAGATTTCGCTATCATCAACGAAATATCGTAACTGACCTCACATGCTGCACCTAAATCTGCTGAATGCTTTAAGAAAACGTTCTGCTGGTGATTCAGCGACCGCTGCAGAGAATCAATTCGAGCTGTTCGTTCATCACCGACAACGTTGTGGAAATCTTTATGCTTCGACTCATAATGACGCTTTATATTAGATACCTTCGCCACTGCTATTGTCGAATGACACAGGAGACAAATCACGTTCTTCTGTTGTTGAACAAAACAGTATTGCGCAATCCAATCATCATGAAACTGCCGGTTTTCGTCGTCAACATTTTACTTACGATTAACTGCCATTTTTGTTACGAAATAATATCAAAAAAGGGCTCGTAAGTAAGTCTCGAAGAACAATTGGAACGCGTGAGATTTCGTAATTACAGAAATATTACGTCAATGCACCAATGATTAAATGCCTATGCATTAACAAGATTTGCTAATTAAATTTTCTTTATTGCTCGACACAAATATGGAACCATCCAGTATCTAATCTAATGCATATTATTTTATAGCGCTTAATCTTTGCGCAGGCGCGAACTCTAAGCGCGCGAACTCATTATGTTTGACTTTCCCGTTGGACATCGCGGGCCACTCGGCGACTCGTCGCGGGCCGGACTTTTTGCACCAATGTCCTACACACTGATGATTGCATTTTCACACTGCATAACATAAATGGTGTTTTTTGTTTCGCAAGTGATTAATTAGATATTTTAAACTTTATTTGATTGTGCTTGTCGGAAAATGAATCAGTGGTTTTTATTAATATATATATTATATATATCACTCGTTCAATCATACTACCAATCCCAATTTGCCCCTAAAGAAGAAAGGTCCACTTTTCGAAAACATTCAGGTAAAAGGGTTTCTACTTCAACTATCTCAGATAGTACAGGATCTAGGACTAATGTAATGATGTGTCCGAAGTCAGAAGGTTTGAATATGTATTTCGACGCAGAAAATGGTGTAGAATAAGAAAATTAGTTCAAAATGTTATGATTGTTACTACAGATATTTATTTGTGCAAAATGTCACGACTCTTGCAACAGTTATTTATATACTCTTCAAAAAAAGAAACGCAAAAGGCAAAATATGAGACAAATTGTTAACAAGTTTATTCCGGGTAGTTCTGTATGACATGTGTGAAACTTTGCACATTCACTGCTGAACATTCAAAGTCTGCAAAGGCAAAGTCCACGCTCACTAGGTGAAGTTTAACGTCACTCAATGTCAATAACGAGTATGCTCCCCTTGAGCATCAATAACTGCTTGGCATCTCCTGCCCACTGGAGCGATGAGATGACGAATCACATCCTGTGGAATGGCTGTCCACTCAGCCTGCAAAGCTGCTGCAAGCTGAGGCAGAGTCTGCAGTTGAGGTTGTCGCCGTCGCAGACGTCGGTCCAACTCGTCCTAAAGATGTTCGATGGGATTTAAATCTGGTGATCTGGAGGGCCATGGAAGAACGTTGATGTTGTGGTGTCTCGAAGACAGTGGTGAGTCGGGCTGTGTGAGGACGGGCGTTGTCATGTTGAAAAACGTCGTTGACGTTCACCATGATGGGTTGCACATGGGGCCTAAGAACCTCGTCGACGGTTGCGTACGGTCTGATCGGAAATCCTACGCAGCCCTGGTATGGTTGAGGCAGTAGACGTCGCAGTGGTGGTCCTATCCCGAAGGTGACGTAACCGGATGTAGCGATCTTGTGCGGGCGTGGTCACACGAGGTCTGTCAGATCGTGGACGGTCACGAGTTGATCCATGTTGTTGGTGACGATTCCATAGCCTTGTGATGGTGCTTGGGTGGACATTCACAGCTCTGGCAACATGTGATCGAGATTCGCCTGCTTCCAAGCGACCAATGGCGTTGTTGCATTGTGCTTCAGTCAGTCTTGGCGTAACTGTATTGCGTGTCGGTGGCTTAACACTGAGCTATGGAAACCGAGAACCCGTCACTTTTATAGGGATTTTGCACATGTTGCACTTGCAGAACATGCAGATCTCTCAAACAAATGTATTGGACACGAATGCGTTTTGGCGAAAAATCCGATGTTTTCCTCCGTTTTCAAAGTGCACAACTTTTATTGTCATTTTGGTCTGACAATCAGTGCCTTAACACGTGTAGCATCACATACTCTGAGCTTGTAACGTTATTACATAAATTTCTCTTTAAAATAACAAAATATCCCTTTTGCGTTTCTTGTTTTGAAGAGTATATATACAAAGCGTCATTACTCTTGCTACAGTTATTTATATATACGAAATGTCATCTAAAACTACAAGAGTTAGAAAGAAATTGTCTAAAGCTTGGGCCTAGAGTGCATATTAGGAAAAATAATAGTTTTTGTAGTGTGTAACTTACTGTTTATTGTAATCCACTTCATCTTGTTTTACAGGAACCCGTAAAGTTCTCCTGCAAGTGTTAGTTGTACTTTAGTTAAGGTGTCATTACTTTCAGTTCACTTAGGGAGAGCACAAAATGACTTTTACCAATGAAACATCAGCTCTGATATTGTAAGAACTGTATTGTCTTTGTTTATTATTTAGTGAAGGTAAAGTAACCTAATTTAATCCAACTAATTGTTTATTGATTCAATTTCACAGTTTCATTAGTTGGGACATAGACATCAGGAGCCTTTGTTCCAATAAAGTGTTTATTGATTCCTTTTCACAGTTTTGTTAATAGGGGCAGGGACGTCAGAAGTCTTAGTTCTAATAAAGTGTTTATTGGTTCCATTTCACAGTTTTGTTAATAGGGGCAGAGACGTTAAGAGCTTTAGTTCTAATAAAGTGTTTATTGGTTCCATTTCACAGTTTTGTTAATAGGGGCAGAGACGTCAAGAGCTTTAGTTCTAATAAAGTGTTTATTAGTTTCTACACTTTCTATTTACTCACTATCATGTGTCCAATTCCTCAAGGTTCTGTTGCACTGTATTTTGATGTTTTTGTAATCTCTGCTTTACAGCAATATAGATATTTACATTTTGTGTGAGATCTGTACTGATCTAATTTTTTGTGGCTCAACTGTCTCACCAGTTGGGAAACACACCTGCATACGAGATTTGTGAACATCCAGGCCATAATGTTGGGGATTTGCAAGGAGTCCTTGAGATGCTCCCTATTTTGTAACAGTCTGGACAGTTATCTTTCAAACCATATACATGTATTTCATGTAATTTTTAAAAGTATTTTGTGTATGTCTCTGATCAAATATGTGGCATGCTCTTTTATCATAAATTGTATTATTTAAGATAAGAAAAGTGTTAGAAATTTGTTAATTTTTGTTCCCAGAAAACTTTTCTATTGGCCATAATTGAAAATATTCAGTATGTCCCAAAGGCCAATTACGTCAACTTTTACCACAGTTCTTATGGATTAAGAGATAACAGTGGCGGCGCCAGGGGGGAGCTTTGTGTCCCCCCAAACGAGCCAAGCCCCCCAATATTGTTACCTACATCTTTTCATAAAATATGAAAAACACAATCGTCGTTGTTGCTTAACAATTAACATCAAAGAGACATAGATCTGTAGAACTCAACGTCTTCATTAAGACGGAAGTTTGTGTCATGCGTCCCACAGCAACGTACTGAATGCACTGAAACTTATGCGCTGTATTGCCGCTCCTTGTGTAATGCAATTCTATCTCGAGCTTTGACGAAGTTTAGATAACCACGTTGATTTCAAGTTATAACAGATCATCAGGGATTTTACTTGATAAACCAAAGGTTTCACAGGTATTTACCCATTAATTTCATTTATCTTTTATTGAAAAGTAAAACATAGGATGCATGTATAAGTGTATTGTGTATAGGTCAAAACTATGAAGCATTTAGCCGGTGTTGTGTCCTCTGTGAGATCATTTTGCATTGTGTATCAGCCATCCAAAATTGTACTGACGATTGTGGCATACACTTAAAATTGTGATTTGCAGTGCAATTAATGTCATAATTATGATTAGATAATAACCTTACATATTAACTGACCAAATAATATTTCTAAACAATTCTAGAATGAAATTTGAAATTGTCGTTGGGCTATTTAGAAGTGCCTAATTTAATGTAATGTAGTAGTTACATTATTGTAATAGGTGCTTGTCACACTTATGATAATAAGAACAATATCACAATAACAGTTTGGCCTGTATGAATAATGTGAACTTATGAAGAAAACATCCTTTCTGTGAAGGTCAACTGCAATTTAAACATTTTGTTTTGGTGCTACTATGACCATTCAATATCCAGGCCTCGCATGCCTTAAGCGTATGATCACCGAGCCGCTGACCATGGTGTACGCTTTGCGTACGGCTAACGATTGGCTCAGCCCGATTGAGATCCAGACGCCAGGCGCACGCCACACACACCCCGCTCACTCCCATTAACTGCCCACAGTTTTACATGTCCTATCAAAGCTGTGTTTTTGTTCCTTAATTAGCTCTGTAATTTTAGATTATCACTACCCTCTAATTTAGTACTTGTGCTACATGGTTAAAGTTAAACACTTTCTCTAACAGTATTTCACGGATACATTTTGGATTTTCATGTGCTATTAATATAATTTGGTGATATCAATACCGTAGAGCAGTTGTTCGTAATGTTGAACTATGTTTAGTTGTTATTTGTTCCTTATTCATGAAATGACCCAATAGTATGTATGTTATATTTTTTTCCTTAGATTTCAATGTGGCCCGGCATGGCCAAGCGTGTTAAGGCGTGCGACTCGTAATCGGAGGGTCGCGGGTTCGCATCCCCGTCGCGCCAAACATGCTCGCCCTTTCAGCGTCGGAACATTATAATGTTACGGTCAATCCCACTATTCGTTGGTAAAAGAGTAGCCCAAGAGTTGGCGGTGGGTGGTGATGACTAGCTGCCTGACTAGCACAGATAGCCCTCGAGTAGCTTTGTGCGAAATTAAAAAAACAAACAAACAAACAAAATTTCGATATTTAAAATGAATATCCTTTGTAAGCCCTAATGCCAATATAAGGAGAGAAATTCCCATTCGTTTCATATAAACTAACACAACTTTGAAGTAAGAAGTGGCACTAGCAGTCAAACGGCTCGGGAGTCACTTTAACGTTCGCGCGCTCTGTATAAAAGGGAGTTATGTTTGTTTACGCGGCTCTCGCTCTCTCTGGTACTCGGCCTCACACTGGAACACATACTAAGTTTGAATTAATAAAAGGTAATCAAAATCAGCGACTTGTTTTGAAACAAGGACACCATCACACAAGACAAGAGTCAGACATCACCCACCAAAACATAAACTGGTCATACGACACATAGGGTTGATTATGCAACACTACCTCCTACCCAAGAAGAGGCAGCGAGTAGATGGTCCTACAAACACATGTAGTGATCGTGATGGTGAGAATGCGGACACGACTAGTGCGGGACCCCAGCCGCAAGAGGGCACCACTCACACCCAGGGTGAAAAACTACCACCAGGACCAAAGGACCTGAGCCAGCTTCCAGATAATGGTCCTACCTGTCCAGACTGTGAGCAAGCAAGAACAGCTGTCCATTGTGGTAAGGTACCTTCACCAACAGAGCCTTCATGAGGAGTTTCTGAACTTCATAGCTGCTGAGGGTCTGGATGCAGATTCATTGCTCAAGAAAATCAGGGAGACTCTGGCTAAATGTGGTATTGCCTGCATTGGCCAGTGCTGTGATGGAACTGCAGTCATGTCAGGGTACATCAGTGGCATACAGGAGTCGTTTAGGTGAGAGGTGTCTCAGGCTGTGTATGTCCACTGCTATGCACACAGGCTCAACCTTGTGCTAGCTGATTGTGTGCACAACGTCCAGGCTGCAGCAGAGTTCTTTGTGATAATTCAGAAGCTGTACAAATTCTTCTCAACAGTGGTGGTGCATGAAGAATTTCTGAAGGTACAGAAGGAGCCTGAACCCATGAACCAGCACATAGAGTTAAAGCGACTATCAGACACAAGATGGGCCTGCCAACATGCTGCTTGTCTGGCTGTGAAAAGAACCCTCCCTGCCTTTGTGACAACCCTAAAGCGTCTTGTGGAGGGGGGACAATGTCCACAAAGCCACTGAATCAAAGGGCCTGCGCATCCTCCTAGATCAGCAGTTCATAACCAGTCTAGTGGCCATAGAAAAACTACTGCTGATGACAAAACAGCTATCAGACCACCTCCAGTCATCTGACCTGCAGCTGGCCTAGTACAATCTGTCATCTCTAGTCACTCAGAAATGAGAACTGAAGCAGCATGGAAAGACTTGGAAGAGTCTGCTGAGGATATATGTAAGAAAGTGGGAATACGCATTGAGACAGTGTGTCAAGGTGGACAGTGATCTGCCCCCCAGACACCTGGACGAATTCATAATCACATCTAGTACTGGCCAAAGAGATGAACCAACACTGATGGGTGCAACTGTATTGAACTCCAAACACTCCACATTTCTGAACAAGCAAGCACTCTTAGGAATGGCAGCAAACTATGGTGTGGTAGAGGATGACCTTGAAGTGGAGGTCACCAGTTGAACCAGCTAATTGCCAGGAAGAAAGACAAGGGGCAGGAAGTATCCACACTATTGGAGCTTGCAACCATGCTGGAGCCATACAAAGATGCCTTTATGGATCTCCACAAACTTGTATGCATCGCTGTGACCCTGCCTGTCACTTCAGCTGCCTGTGAGAGAAGTTTCTTATGTCTGAAGCTTTTCAAGACATACTTGCACAACAGCAGTGATAACAACTGCACCAGCAACCTTGCTGTCATATCAGTAAACTCCAGGAGGGCAAAACAACTCGATATTGATACTGTTATAGACACATTTGCTGCCAATCACCAGAACAGGTGTATTGTTTTGAAGTAATATTGACTATAAACACAACATGATGAGAGATAGTTAGCCTGACAGTGACCTTACTTTTCCTTAGAGTGTATTAACTTCACATGAGATAATTCGTTTCTGCTATGTAAACTATGACTTTATGTTATATTTCTTTTGATTTGTAGCTTTACTCTTAATGGTATATTAAATGTTCAATCTCAGCTAATCTTGATTTTCTTTATTATTATGTATTACCTTGGGTGGAATTTAGGTGAGCTTCCTCTTTTACATATACGCATATTTTCATAAACAGATTATTTCTAATTTGTAATAATGAATTATTAATCAGAGTATGAGTTTTCAATGAAAACTGCATTGAACACATAGTTCAAAATAGCATACCTTTCTGAAATGTACCCTGGTGTTTACATTATTATAATTTACCATCTATACTTCATATTGATGGCATTTTGGGAAGCCCCTCTGCAGTTTATCTCAGCCCCCCAACGAAAATATCTTGGCGCCACCACTGAGAGATGAGCTAAAAGAACTTTAGCCTGGATTGCAACTAAGTAATTGTTAATATGTGACAGACTAGGATGGAATAACTTGAGTCTTATCATATGAATAATGTAAATTAATTGTTTAAACTTCTCCAGTAACTAAATTTTTTATTACAAACTCTGTACATTTTTTTCTGAATAATATTTTTCACAGAAACGTATCATTTCAGGTGATAACTAAGGTTGAACAGTTCTTAAATCAATTAAAAAATGTTCCCATTTTATACTTTGACTTGTGATGTCTTCTTCAAGTGCTTTTATTGCTGCTTCATCACAAACAGCAACAATCTAAAAAACAAAAGCTTTTGGTCTTTATATGAAAATAGCATATAAGTAATTTTTAGTTGAAAATATAAGTAGATAACAAATTGAATTTAATTATAATTCTGCTATTATATGCTAGAAAAGTTTTTACCTTCACATATAGTTTAATCAGATTCTACCAACAAAATTAAAGTAATTAAATATTGAAAAAGGCACACAGTATATATGTGCTACATTTTTCTCATAAAGTAATTAGTAGGAGATTATAACCACTGATCTACGTTTGACAGAAGTTATTGAAAACATTAAGAGTATCTTTTTTAATTTTTATTATCAAACTAAATCTGTAACATTTACGCATTTAACAGCAAATTTATAAATAAATAAATACACAGGGATAAATGTGGGGGGAGAAAATAACTGATTTTAACCTGTGGATTTTTCTTAAGTTGAATAAAACTTTGGTTTTATAAATTGATTTAATTGTTCTACAAAGTTTCACAAGACATTTTCAAATTAAGTGTTTGAAATGTTTCTCTTTGTACTATTCTGAGATAAGTTGTTAATTTCCTCAAACTCACAACAATGGTTAATGCTCAGAAAAGTAAATTACAGTACATTAAGTTTTAAAACTACTGTTATTTCATACACAACTCTATATGTTAATAAGGAATATATGAAATAATCAGGTGTGTTCTAACTGTGTAACTTACTAATTAATGAGTTGTATTATAGTAGTAAAATCTGAGATAAAATTTAGATATTATAGTGTTTCCTCACTGTGTAATCTCTTAAATAACAAGTTGTACTATAGAAGTAAAATCTAAGATCAAATTTAGAAAATCTAATGTTTCCTGTGTAATCTGTCAATTAACAATTGTACTATAGTAGCAAAATCTAAGGTCAAATTCCGATAATCTAGTGTTTCTTGACTGTATAAACTGTTAATTAACAAGTTGTTGTACAGTAGTAAAATCTAAGATCATTTTCAGATAATTTAGTGTTCCCTCATAGTATAATCTGTTAATTAATATGTTGTACTATAGTAGTAAAATCTTAAGATAAATTTAGATAATATAGTCTTTCCTCACAGTGTCATCTGTCAATTAAGAAGTTGTACTATAGTAGTAAAATCTAATGTCAAATTTAAATAATTTAGTGTTTCTTCATAGTGTAATCTGTTAATTAACAAGTTTTACTATAGCAGTAAAATGTCAGATCAAATTTAGATAATCTAGTGTTTTTTGACTGTGTAATTTGTTAATTAACAATTGTTCTGTAGTAGTAAAATCTAAGATCAACTTTAGATAACCTAATGTTTCCTCAGAGTGTTATCTTTCAATTAACACGTTCTACTATGGTAGTAAAATCTAAGATCAAATTTGGATAATCTAATGTTTCCTCACAGTGTCACCTGTCAATTAATACGTTGTACTATACTAGTAAAATCTAAGATCAAATTTAGATAATATAGTGTAATGTAATCTGTCAATTAATATGCTGTATTATAGTAGTAAAATTTAATATCAAATTTAGATAATCTAGCGTTTCCTCATAATACAATCTGTCAATTAAAAAATTGTACAATAGTAACATGTAGGATCAAATTTACATAACCTAGTGTGTCTTTATAGTGTAATCTGTTAATTAAAAATTGTACTATACTAATAAAATGTAAGATCAAATTTAGATACTCTAGTGTTTTCTGTGGGTGTATTTCTGTTAATCAGCAAGTTTTACTACAAAAGTAAAATACATAATCAGACACAGATACTCGAGTGTTTCTTGATGATGTTATCTCTTAATTAGAAAGTTTTACTACAGCAGTAAAATCCTTAATCAAACACAAAATCTAGTGTTCTTAATGACGTATCTCTTAATTAGCAAGTTTTACGACAGCAGTAACCATAATCAAACTTAGATAATATAGTGTTTCCTGATGGTGTAATCTGTTAATTAGCAAGCTTTACCACAGCAGTAAAATCTATTTTCAAATTTAGATAATCTAGTGTTTCTTTATGGTGTAATATCTTATTCAGCAAGAGTTACTACAGCAGTAAAATCCATAATCAAATTTAGATAATCTGGTGTTTTTTGATGGTGTAATATGTTAATCAGCAAGTTTTACTACACCAGTAAAATCCATAATCAATCTTATATAATATATTGTGTTTTTTGAGGGTAAAATGTATTAATCAGCAAGGTTTACCACAGCAGTAAAACCCATAATCAAATTTTATTATCTATAGTATTGCTTGATGGTTTAATCTCTTAATTAGCAAGTTTTCCAACAGCAGTAACATCCATAATCCACCTTAGATGATCTACTGTTTCTTTGTGGTGTAATCTGTTAATCAGCAAGGTTTACCACAGAAGTAAAATCCATAATGAAACTTATATACTCTACTGTTTCATGATGGTATAATCTGTTAATCAGGAAGTTTTACTAAACTGTAAAATCCATAATCAAACCTAGAGAATCTAGTGTTTTTTGATAATGTAATCTGTTAATCAGCAAAGTTTACTGCAGAATTAAAATTCATAATCATACTTATATATTATACTGTTTCTTGACAATATAATATGTTATCAATCAAGTTTTACTACAGCAGTAAAATCCATAATCAAATTTATACATTACACTATTTCTTGATCATGTAATCTTTTAATTAGCAAGTTTTACTGAGGCAGTAAAATCCATAATCAAACTTACATAATCTAGTGCTTTTTGATAATTTAATCTGTTAATCAGCAAGTTTTACTAAATAGTAAAATCCATAATCAAACTTAGATAATCTAGTGTTTCTTAATGATGTAATCTGTTAATCAGCAAGGTTTACAACACCAGTAAAATCAATAATCAATCTTATATAATGTATTGTGTTTTCTGATGGTGTAATCTGTTAATCAGCAAGTTTTACTACAGCAGTAAAATTCATAATAAAAACTTAGATTATAAAGTGTTTCCTTATGGTTGTAATTTGTTAATTAGCAAGCTTTTCTACAGCACTAAAATCCATTTTCAAATTTAGATAATTGAGTGTTTCCTGATGGTGTAATCTGTTAATCAGCAATTTTTATTACATCAGTGAAATCCATGATCAATATTACATAATCTATTCTGTTTTCTGAGGATGTAATGTGTAATTTGTTAATGAACAAGTTTTAGTTCAGCAGTAACGTCCGTAATTAAAGTTAGATAATGTAGTGTTTTCTGGTGGTGTTATCTGTTAATCAGCAAGGTTTACTACAGCAGTAAAATTTATAATCAAACGTATATAATATATACAGTTTCTTGATGGTTTAATCTGTTAATTAGCAAGTTTTCCCACAACAATAACATCCATAATGAAAGTTATATAATCTAGTGTTTCTTCATGGTGTAATCTGTTAATGAACAAGGTTCACCACAGCAGTGAAATCCATAATCTAACTTATATAATCTATAGTGGTTTCTGATGGTTTTATCTGTTAATTAGCAACCTTTACTACAATTGTAAAATTCATAATCAAACTTAGAATAATCTAGTGTTTCTTTACGGTATAATATGTTATTTAGCAAGTTGTAGTACAGCAGTAAAATACATAGTCAAATATAGTGTTTGCTGATGATGTAATCTGTTATTTAATAAGTTGTACTAAAGCTGTAACATCCATAATCAGTTAGATGATCTAGTGTTCGTTGATGATGTAACCTGTGAATTAGAAAGTTTTTTTACAGCAGTAAGATCCATAATTAAGTGTAGATAATCTAGTGTTTCTTGATGATGTAATCTGTTAATTAGCAAGTTTTACTACACCAGTAAAATCCATATCCAATCTTATATAATATAATGCTTCTTAATGGTTTAATCTATAAGTAAGCAAGTTTTATTTCAACATCCATAATCAAAGTTAGATGATCTAGTGTTTGTTGATGATGTAACCTGTGAATTAGCAAGTTTTTTTACAGCTGTAAAACCCATAATCAAACTTAGATTATATAGTGTTTCCTTATGGTGTAATCATTTAATGAGCAAGTTTTACTACAGTAGTAAAATTCATAATCAAAAACATAATCTTGTGTTTCGTTACGGTGTTATCTGTTAATTAGTAAGTTTTACTACAGTAGTAAAATTCATAATCAAAAAGATAATCTAGTGTTTTCTGATGATGTACTCTATTAATCAGCAATGTTTACTACAGCAGTAAAATCCATAATCAAATTTAGATAATCTAGTGTTTCCTTATGCTGTAATCATTTAATGAGCAAGTTTTACTACAACAGTAAAATCCATAATCAAACATAGATAATCTAGTTTCTTGATGATGTAACCTATGATTTAGCAAGTTTTACTGCAGCAATAACATCCATAATCAAACTTAGATAATCTAGTGTTTCTTGATGATGTAATCTGTTTATTTGCAAGTTTTACTACGGCATTAAGACCCACAATCAAACTTAAGTAATTGAGAATTTCCTGATGGTGTAATCTGTTAATCAGTAAGTTTTACTGCACCAGGAAAATCTATAACCAATTTCATATAATCTATTGTCTTTTTTGAGGGTGTAATGTGTAATTTGTTAATCAACAAGCTTTAGTACAGCTTTGAATGTTAAGACTGATAGATAGTGTATCCCAGATTTTACTTCCTCAGCCATTTTGAAAACCTTGGGTACGTTTTACATCCCACATTATAGCTTGTACCCTGGGATCCTTCCAAGTATTGCAGTTTTTTATGTTATTTTTGTTTGCTTTTAGTTATAACAAACTAATGTATATATATATATATCTTTAGCAACTTTCCTAAATACTCAAAATATATTTTTCTGTTACCTGTTTAAAGAGATACACTGTGTTAATAGTCTTTGATATTCAATACAAGTCACCAAGTCACAACATTTCCACATACAAGAAATGTTTGAACCAGTGTTAATGGAAACTGAACCAAAATCAGCAGATTTAATATAATACAGGTTTCTTGGTAGAGACAAAGTTATACATTACTGTCCAAAAGTGTTAGGACAATAGAATATTTTGTCATTCTTTCCATTCTATGGGGCTAATTCTTCCATGCCAGTATAAAATGTAAATTTCAAGATTACGGTTATGTTTCAATGATCTCTGCTAATAAATGAAAGAGCCAAGGTGAGAATACTTATCATTCTTCAGAATTATTACGTACTTGTACCAAGAACACGTCATAAGGGTTCTGCTTGAATTAACAGTTTGATCAAATTTAAGGTCTGAAATAACTGTTACATTACCCAATACAGTGTTTTAACTATATGAAAAGTAGCTAGCATATAGTACCAGTACATGCTAAAAGTAATCAATTTGATAGCACTCCACAAATAAACCTGGATAAATAAAAGTGTTGAATGCTATATATTTTGTTGCTATGCCACAGTCCAAAATACACAGTGAACTGTCAGTAGAGTAAAAAGTTTGCATAAAAGCTTGACATGGTACTGTTCAGGTTTGGGCTTTCTGACAAATTGCTGCAGACAAGAAATGTTTCCCAAACACTGCAAAGTACACCCTGGATCATGAGACAAAACAGGTAAATTTGAAAATAGGAAAGAAAAATGTAGAGCACCTAAACTCAATAATACTATTGTTAAGTATCTTTGTTTAGGCAGCCTTCAGGAGAGGAGGAGGACTGCCACTGATCTAAAATATGAAATGTCCAGATCTACAGTATCAAGAAGACTTGTTGATAATGGAATATTTGATTATGTAGAAGTTTAAAAAACCTGACTTTGATCTCCAAGTATTGTCAAGAAACTGAAATTTGCTAATAAATACAGAAACTGGAGTTTTGATGATTGTAAAAGGGCATTGTAAATGGATGAGTCCATATTTAGGTTCAAATAATGGATGTATGTCCAATTAAAGAAACGTGAAAGATATTTACATCATTGCATAGCACCTACCATGAAGCATGGAATAGACAGTGTGATGGTTTGTGGGTGTTTTTGTGCTGATGCGAAAGCAGATGAGGATGGAATAATGCACCAGTGAAAGTACCACCAGATCGAGATCCATCGTGGCATACAAAGTTGTTTGCACATTGCTCATAAAGAATTCAATTACAAAGTTGTTGATGATCCCAACCCATGCAGAAATTACTTGGTTAGGAAAAAAGCAACTGGAATAATTTATATGATTTAATGGCTCCTGCAGAGCTCGATCTCTACTTAACTGAGCTGATCTGGGACTTGATATATCAGAAATTTAACAAATCAAACGTTACTTCCAAAGAATATTTATGAGAGTGTGTTAGAGACATTTGGAATAAAATCCCAAAGGACACTTTCATTAAAAATGTTGTGGAAATGCCTGAAAGACTGCCTGCAGTTATTAAAGCGAAAACGGGACACAAAATATTAATTGTTTGCTGAATTCAAGCACATTCACTAAATTTCTGTTGTACCTTCTATTTTTCTTTGAAAGTAATTTGAAATCTAATTTTTGACTTTGTTCTAACACTTTTGCACAGTACTATACATACAAGCAGTATTGTATTAAGCATACAATAATATCAAATTGGTTTGCAGATTTCTCAATGAGGATGAACATTACAACAGAATTTGACCAGATGTTATCATTTTCTTAAATACGAAATAGATTTCTGATAGATACTTAACCCCTTTTGCAAAATAGTGTTCCTTTATCTTCTGCTTCTTCACTTTCACTCTTGGGGTCCTTACCATAGGAAAGACATTAAATTGTTGGATTGGTTGGTTGTTTGGTTTGGCATTTTATGGCACAAAGCAACTGGGCTATCAGTGCCAAACATCCATTAAAAAATTAAAATAGAATTATCAACATTCATAAAAGGAAATAAAGGTAAAATAAGACAAAGTTTAATTTTTGAATTAAAAATATAAATAGCATTAAATCCAATTTTTACATCTAGTCTACAGCAGTAAGAGATAAACTATAGTGATATAAGTTGTAAAGGACTCTCTGGTATAACTGGTTTAATTATCATAACTCACCAGGATGACTAACAGGTAAGTTCAAAAAACAGCATTAGTCACCTAATTTGGCCTTTCCAGTTCTGGTTTTGAGTTATTTGACATTATGGCCATTTTCAGAAAGTAATAAAAGTTTTAAAAGAGTTGTAGCAAAATTTTAATTATAACTTGCCAAGATGACTAACAGGTAGTTCAAACACCAGCATTAGTTACTTGAAGTTGACCTTTCCAGTCCTGGCTTTGAGTTGTTTGATGTTATGACCATTTTCTAATTTCAAATTGAACTAGATGTACTTTGATTTTTAAAAGAGAATCACATTAAAAATGGTGTAATGTATAAATGAAAAAACTTAAAAAGCATTAAAAAGAATAATGGCCTTTAAAAACTAAAAACTTTTCGAAGGTGGACAGTGTCACATTCACCAATAACACTGTCTAACATTATGGACAAACCTTGGGACAGAACATGTTTAAAATGTCATGATGTAGTTAAAATTTGTCACTGTTTGTGTACCTGTCATGATGTAGTTAACATTCTTCACTCTTGTGTAAATTTATCAGCATGTGTTGTTGGTTGGTTGGCATTTTACAGTGTAAAGGATCTAGGCTATCTGCACCAAACCAGTTAAAAGTTAAAATTAAAGTAAAATTACTTAAATTCATAAAAAGCAAATTAAGGTAAAACAAAACAAAGTTTAATATTTTAATTACAAACTTAAATAGAGATAAATCCAATTTTTAAATCTAGTTTGCATAGGTAAGAGAGAAAGTAAAGTAATACAAATTGTAAAGGACTTTCTGTAGCATAATTTTAATTATTATAACTCACCAGGATGACTAACCGGTAAGTTTATAAACCACCATTAGACACCTAAAGTTGGGCTTTTCAGTCATGGCCATTTTCATTTTCTAATTTCTTATTGAACAAATTTTACTTTAATTTGTAAAAAGAAATCATGTTAAAACACTAATTTTTGAATAAAAAACTTAAACAGTGTTAAAAAGATAAATGTCCTTTAAAAAACTATAAACATTTCTAAGGTGGACAGTGTCACCATTTCCAATAACACTAACATTATGCACAAACCTTGGGATAGAACATGTTTAAAATGGTGACATTGTTTAGAGTCATAACGACTGCAAGAAAGTAAAATTTGGCTTATTGTGACCTCAGTGTCACACAGACAACACATTGATGCATCAGTTCCAGATAAAAGAATATGATGAGTTAAAAAACTGTGACCAATGTGTAGTCTAGTTAGAACAACTTCCTCCAACAGAGGGTTTTATTTGTAAAAGTATGTGTTGACGTTGCTTACTCCAAGTTGACTGCCAAATGGAACAGAGCTGAGTCTTAAATACAGGACCATAGTCCATACATGGAACAGGCACAGCAGTGATAGTGCTAGAACAGACAGATTTAGCTGCAGTGTCAGCGAGCCCATTCCTGCAAATACCAACGTGGCCTGGTATCCAGAAAATCTGGATAGATGCAGATGTTAAAGAGAAATGGGCTAGTCAGTTTGGAATATCAGCGAGAACAGGGTGAGAATTAACGTGAAGCAATTTCAGGGCCAGTAGAGAATTAAGAAAGTCTGTATAAATTGTGTAATTTGAGTACTGCTTAGCTTCTATGTGATCCAGGGTAAGAGAAATATGGTGTACAGTTCAGCAGTGAACACAGAAGCTGTAGAGATTCTGCACACAACCATCGAACCACAACAAACCATGGCAGAGCCTACACAGTCATCTGATTTTGAACCATCTGTATAAATAGGAATGAAAGGATGGTTTGAAAGATGTTCAGCAAATAATAGACAGTATTTCCAATTGGGAGTGCTGCTTTAGTCAGATGACTTAAAGATAGGTCACATTTGTGAACTGTAAGAAGCCATGGTGGGATGGACTGATCAGTGGATACAGCAATGTTATCACAGAACAGACTCAATTCATCCAACTGCACCTGGATACGAAGGCCAAAAGGAGCAATGGCAATTCGCCTGTTCTGAAAAAGCATGGTCCACTGAGGAAGAAAAATACAACCCCAGGTTGGATGTCTTGGTAAGGAATGAAGTTGTAAAGCATATATTAAAGACAGTTGCAAACAGCAGAGGTGCAAAGAAGATAAATGAAACTACGTTTAAGCTCTGAACTGGGGAAGTCCAGGAAGCCTAAGTGCAGAGCCGAAGTCCCTGATGATGAACAGGGTCCAGCATCTTTAAGGCCAAGGTCCTGGCAGAGCCATAGACCAGTGATCCACAGTCTAGTTTCGAACAAATAAGAGCACGATATATCTTTAGACCAGAACATCCTCAAGTGGTGGAAGAGAGGATACAGAGGATGTTCAGTGCTCTTGTAGATTTGACCCACAGTTGCTTGATGTGTGGTATAAAGATCAGCTTATGGTCAAAGATAAGCCCCAAGAACAGGGACAACTGGTAGCACAACTTCACCGATACAGAGTTCAGCATCAGAGTTGATACCCTGTTGGTGGCAAAAGTGCATGCAAATGGTTTTAGAGAGAGAGAAGCTAAAACTGTTTGCTGTGGTTCACTTCAGTAAATGATTGAGGGCAGTCTCACTGCAGAAACTCCTTGGGTGGAGAAAACAGCAAGAATCTTTGACTTGGGGATGTTTTTCAAACCTCTCTCAAAAATAACTCCTCATGACGAATTCAAAGTAGCACAAGGCATAACCTTAATAGGTATATCTACAATCACCTTTGAATGCAAGAGGAGTTCACTGTGTTGAGATGTGGATGTTTCCACCAATATGTCACCAGAGTGAAGCTTTTTGACTGATTTTGGAGAGCCAGCAAGACCCTCTAGTCCTTTCTGAATTAAAAAGGGAGACATTTTCCCTAAAGGTTTGTCTGAAAGTGAGTGCAATATAAGAAAATGAGGTACAACAGGTGATACGGATGGTGAGGATTGCTGCTTAGAATCTTCAAGATGTGGTTGTTTACCTATGGACTGTTTTTCACTATTTTATTTAAGTGTTTATTTGGAGGATCCATAATAAAAAAAAAATATTTCAGTGCCCACTGACCCCATGCACTATGGAACTCTATGAAGGAACACACTACAATGCCAAACAAGGACACTGCAGCAATGCCAGGGTTTCATGAGCACTATACTCAAACACCAGCATCAGACACAATGTCTACAACACCTGTTGAGAACATCCAACACTGGTACATGTTTGGCCCTACAAGAATTCAAGGCCAAAGTGGTGTGTTAGGGTTGGACCCCTCAACCACCAGGATCTGCTCCTATCCTTCATGGGTCACCACACACAGCAAACAAGTGGGTGGATCTTTAGATCCCAGAGGAGGTAAACTGAAAGAACAGAACCTTCCCTGGAATGTCCCCTTACCACATACAGGAATCCACACCAAGGGGAGTTGTTGGGAAGGGTTACAAGAATGGTTCCTGGGATGAAGAGGTTGTCACAAAATGTCTCTCAAACTATTTTCTCTTGAAAAAAAAGAGTTAGGAAGAACTGATTGTTGTGTTTAAAAGTGTAAAGGGAACTGATAGTGATAATGCATCATATTTTTCCACACTTAACAGTGAGAAAAGCAGGACTAAGAGGCATAAATATAGGCAGGGTAGGAGTCATTTTCAGCTAAGACAGTTTTATTTTTCTAACAGGGTGGTTGTCAGTTGTCCTTTGGAATGGGTTGCCTTTGGATGTTGTGGAGGTAGTAAATTTAAGTGATAATGGCTGGCTTTAAAATATTAACAATCTATTTACTAATAGATTTAGAGTATGGAACAACTGAGATAGACCAATATGTCCCATGTTGTCCCAAAATGTTATGTTATCTAGATATTGCTAGGTATCTACTCAGCCCCAACCATACAAAGAAAATGGTGGACTGCACACAAGATCAAAATCAGGACATGCAGAGTAATGGCCAGGGCAAGTGAACTGTTAGTAAAATATACTCCAACTGCTATCATAAGTAAGCAGAGTGCTATACTGCAAACAATCAAAATGACCAAGAGGAAGTAAGCAAACAGAATCCATCTGACAAACATCCAAATTAATCATAGGAGTCAGGAAGTACAATATTCTGGACTTATGGGTCTGTGTGTAAGCTTCAACTCAACTGTAAGAACAGTTAATTATCATTATGCACCCAACAGTTTAAGGAAGAAATGGATTGCCTCCTCAATGATAGGTACACAGGATCATGTGTCCCAAAACCAGTACTACAACGCAGACAAAGTCCTTCAAGTACAACTGTACGAGCATGGATATGAAACATCCTGCAACTGGAATTACTGGGCATCTACTGATCTCAACTGTAGGAACAGGGCACTATCTACCTGAACCTAGGTATTACAAGAAGGATCCAGCACTGGCTGGTCAACCTCCCACCAACATCAGTAAACCTGGAATTAAATTTCCAGGGGAAGGAAGGAAGAAGGGTTCCTAGCTTTTCCCTCTTCTGATTTGAGTGGAGTGACATAAACTTTACAATGTGCATTCTACACTCATGAGGAAACCTCCTGCTAAACTTGTTGTTCAGAAATTCTAGGGGGGTCAAGGCATACTAGCCCCCTAACTTAACTGTGAAAAAAACTATTGTATATGAACCTCAATGTCAGATGAAGAGAAAAACCCTAAATAATCTTTGTTAAGGAAGGAGAGGCATCACAGGAAACAGGAGAAACATTCAAACCTGTGTAATTAATTGGAGAAAAGGAGTAGAAATACAAAAATCTTTCAGAGGTGCAGGACATGGCTGCAAGACATATAAATGAACAGGAAAAAGCCTATCTAAATCATTCTCATCCTGAACAATATCATCATCCTGTAGAGGCACTAGAAAATCAACTAATGGCTAACCAAGGTAGACAACCTCAATTCTAAGGCCTGGGTAACAGAAGTTTTTGTGTCATCAGTAACTTTAGAAGCTATAATGAAAATCACAGTAAATTTCAAGTTCATAATTCACAATAACTTGTGTAAAAATGGTAATTATAATCAGTAAAACTTAATTCTACAAAAATTAAATATGAATTAAGTCCAAAATATTGGGGAGAAATTACTGAAAACTTAAGCAAGAAACATTTCCAACTCGTATTGTGCCAATCAAGAAAGTGAGATTCACATATAGTAGTAAAGATGGATCCAGCTGCTCAAGGAAAATGTAGGTGTTCCTATTAATGAAAAGTTGTTACATGTTGATACATTCATCAGAAAATTACTGAATATTTTTCATGAATTTTTAAACAATTACAAAAATAAACTAAAAACTTAAATCACAAAAACTTTTTATATATTTGATAAAAGATTACATTGAGACATTTTGTTTTTAATCAAAAGTATGCTTCTCAAAAATTACAAATTGAAAATGCAAATTTTTGAAATACATTTAGTTAATTACAACATACAAGTAGCTCATGCAGGGCAATACATATTTGTATCTCGTACACTTGCATTGGCCAGAAGGAGATAACGACATCGAAGAACTTTTGCAGCTGCCTTGGGTTGTCTCTCTCGAGTAAAGATTCCTTTTTTGTTTCCAACAACTCTGTTTATTTCTACAAATAGATTAAAACATTTAATGTGAAGACTTACACTTGAAAATTACAATAGAGTTGCTATGTTACAAACACATTAAAGCATGCTAGTGAATGAACCAATTGAATTAACATCCCATTAAATTTAACACTCTCTCTTAAGCTACACATTTAACTTGTGCTTGAGTCTAACACATATTAAGTTCAATTATCATAGAAATGTTTGAAAAATGCTGGATTTAAAAGAGGGTTCATGAAAAAAATGTTAGTGTATAAAATAAAAAATTCATCAGTTATACTACTAGATTAAATATTTATTTAATGGTTTACAGTAAAACTTAATGCCTACTTGTTCAAATTACCCTACATGTGTGTTGGTCTAATATACTCTTGTAGGCTCTGCTTGTGTACAGTGGTGGTCTACCAGTTCCACACCTTGTTCAAGTGTTCATGCCTATTGGTTTACTTCATTTCTATTGATGTACACTGTCTTTTTATTTATATTGGCAACCAATGGTTTTTAATTAAAGTGTTTAAATATACATAATTTAAGTTTTGCTACTTCTGTTGTGTTAAAGTTAATATTTTAAATACTGTTGAAAAAAAACGTCCTTAAATGTCCCTGAGAAATTTTTAAGCCAATTTTCTGGTTCTAGAATTATACTCTTTAAGTGAAAATTTCATAGTTTCATAAAGAATAATTATATGTGTTACATTTTTCACGCACTAAGTTTTAAACCACTACTAGAAAAATAAACGAACTTGTAGTGATTAAGTGAACTCATATATTTGCATAAAAAGTTCTTACAAAAAGTAAACACCAATTACAACATATGTAAAAAGTTTGGTTTTCATTACATATGTATAATACCATCAGTTATAAAAATGAAGTTCCAATTGGTCCATAACTATATAATTAGAAAAGTTTTTTAACTAATCTAAATGTAGATGATGTTAATAACTTATCTTGTGAGTGTGAAAATAGTTTATTTATTGATACTTTTCATAAACATATTGTTACTGGTAATTTGAATAGTACAAAATATTATGTGAAATACTCATAAAAAGGATCTAAATACAGAATAGCCACAAAATGTAGTAAGAATAATATTCTAAAATCTATTGAAAATAACACTGATGAATATATTTTAAAACTTAACCATATTACATCTTATCTGCCTAGATGGTTTCTGGAATGGACGTTGTGTGCACTTAAAAAAATAAAAATAAAATTACAGAAACACCATAAAGATTTAATACTTCATCAGTTAAAAAATAAAATTCAAGAATTGCAAAAAAATATGTTATATTTTCCACTGATAAGACTAATTGTAACATTGGTATAATTTGTGAAAAAACTAATACATTAATTATGATAAAATAAATTAATAGTACACAAACATTTAAACTTGTTAACAAATCCAAAGATACAGTAATTAATAATTTCATTAAAGCTTATGATAAACTTTATTCTAAATAAAATTCTTATGTAGATTTACCGTTTCTTTATGCTATTCCCAAACTATATAAATCTCCAATTAAATTTAGATTTATTTCCAATTCAATAAGAACAATTATCAAACATCCAACTATATTATTAAATAAATTAATCAGTATTTTACTTCATAAAATAAAAATGTAAGTGTTAATAATGAAAAACACTTTTTGGATAATGATAAATATCAACCTATTTTAAAATATCTGAAAAAGTGTGAAGAAATTAAGAAATGAAAATTAGAGAAATTTTACTTAGAATTTATAATAACTAATTTTAGTTATGAATAAGGTCATTTTACAAGTTGATACTACTTTAGGAGGATATATGCCTTGCTGCATATAAAGGCTTGTTTAGAACATGATAGTCACAGCAAACTTGGTGAATGGGTGATGGTTGGGAGCCATACTAGTTTGTTTGGAGAGTTGGATGGGAAGCTTCATACTGGTATACTTTGTTTGCTGTGCTGTCAATTAGTGCCTTTCACTCTTACTGGGGACTGGAGTACTTCAAGAGGTAAGTTTCAACTTACCCCCAAATGGTACCACCTTATTTCTTTTTTCTTATTTTTATTTCAATTAATTTTTTCTTCTTTACTTGGAAGAGCAGTTATTTTTCCACAACTGTTTGCAGGCAATGAAGGGTGATATAGATGTGGGACACTGTGGGCTTCAGCACCCAAATCTTGCTCTCCTAATTTCTATTTCTATATCTATTGCTAATTTTTTATTTCTTATATGAGACTGATAGACAGTTTTTCCCCACTGAAATGTGGGTCCTACTTCCACAGTCACCTCCAAAACATAGGGTACATTTTATAATCCCAAATTACTTATTGTGTATATATTTAACACATTTAACCCAAAAGTTATTACTAGACATTTTTGTTTTCTATATTTGTTTATTAATATCTACTGTTTGTTCTAATAAATGCTAATGCATGGTTTTGTTTAGTTTCTTCATTAAAATTTTCTTTTCTCAATCTACCAGAGAACCAAAAAAAAAAAAAAAAAGGAAATTCACTAAGAATGTTTTTGATCAAATATAACTGATTTGTAAAAAAAATTAGGCTTCTTTTAGATAGCAAGTACAAACTATTAAATATAGTAAATTTAAACAACAATGTGATATATATAAAGTCAAATGATAATTGTTGAAATTTATATGCAAGCAGTTCAGTACTCTAAAACACTACATTAGTGTTACATAAAAATTCTTAACATTAAGTCTTCATTTTCTGTTTTACTTAACAACTGTTTCCATTATGCATAAATTCAGTTGAAACAGAATTAGAGAAATACTGAAACATATTATCTTTACATTAACTTTTATAAAAAGGTATAATACATGTTTCAACTTAAAAAATCTGTATAGCAGGCCTGAGTTTGAACAGCAAAGCAAGCCAAAGATGAAATTATTCCATAACAAATGTATAACTTAAAAGAAAGGACATCCTTAACTATTACACATGATAATATGCTCAAGTGATTAACATGTGTGCCATCAGTGAAACTTAATACACAAGAAACTTAAAAGTAGTCGCAACTTAATTGGTCACTAACAAATACGTGTTCTTAACTATACATCAGTAATCTTATGTAAAAACTTGAATATTATTTTATTCCTACACAAAGCCTTACAATAATTTATGTAATTTCCTTTTACACATTTTCTCTTACCATAAAATATTATGAGAATTGTAGCACTAGAATTTGTACAATTACAAACCTTTCTGCATCAACAAATTTCAATTTTGATAGCATTTTAATAACTAAGCAGCAAAAAATGTGATCATTTTTATCTGAGATTTGTTATCATTCACGAGTTCAATATACCAGAAAGAAACATCAATATCACAATATTGTTAAAGTTAAATGATAAATAAGATAAAGCCCTCCTTTTTCTTAGAAAAAATAAACATGGACATTGATACACAACAATAACATACTTATAATGAGTGCATACTTTGACATTGATTTTCTCTGCATTTCTAACTTGTATTACACTTATATCTGTTAGCACGAGTCCCATGCAATCAAAGCTAGTGATTTACAAAATTGAGAGTCGTGTATTTGTTATTGAAAAAACATCCACTTTTAATTTGAATCACTAGGCTTCTACTTAAATTGCTCTGTGTTTATGAGATAGAAGATACTGAAAAGATATAAAAGTTATATTGTAAAACAACTTATATCTAATCACAGAACATTTCTGCATATATGCCAAAAATCATGAAAGGGGAAACATTTTCAAACTGTTTTTCATAAAAGTAAATTAATCTGAAATAGCCTGTACATAATCTTTTTTAAGTAAATCTTTACCACTTTAATTTATGCAGGCAGTGAAATAAATGATCTCATATAACAGGTTTCTAGCTCATATTCTATTATAATATGTAATTAATCCAAAAATCTTTTGTTGATTAAAATTTTAATCATGCTAAATAGACAAACTGTATAGCAAAATATTTTCACACTCAGCACTACCTAATAATCACATTCTTATACTTCATAATGAATTAAAATCTGCACACAATGAAACATGTAACTGCCAACAGAAAAAATTGAAATTATTACCAACTGCCATACTATTGACAGAAAAGTTAGGTGATTACAAATACACACACACAAGTAAATGTAAATCTTAAGAATTTTATCAAAATCTGTCAATTAAATTAACTTTCTACCTTAATGATTCCAAGAAAGTGAATCTTGGTTGTTGCTGTTTATATTATGTATTTAGTATAGAGTATGATAATTTTACCATCTTCCAAGGTATTTATACAATACGTATTCAAGGATTTTGGAAACACTTTTGCAAAATCACACCAAGAGTACAATTTAACATGTAGACATATAATTTATTATGTATACATTTGGAGCTTTAGTACAGGATGTTCTGAAATAAACAACAACTAAGAAGTAGAAAGTAAAATATGTCAAGTTCAAATCCCTATACAGATGCAGAGGGAATTAATATGATGTTATCAATGGGAACCAACTACACACAAGGTGATTTACAAATGGTTTCTTCAGTCTGAGATGGCAGAAGGTGTTCTATTCAAACAACAATCAAAATGAAGTATTCCAAAGTTGTTGGATTGGACAGGAAGCTTAATCAAACAGCTACCACATTTTCTGTGTATTATGTCTACATTCTTTTTATATGACTTTTTATAGGGCATGACTTACACTTGTAAATTTGTAAGTATGAATGAATTGCATCAACACATCCAAAATTCATACGCAAAAAAACTGGGTATAAACTGAAAACTTTGCATATAATTTGTGATGCAATATGGTGCGTGTATGTTGCAAAATCTTCATATGTTACTTTTGCACATTCTTCAAGCGATGTGCCTTCATGTTAAATAGTTTTCCAAATACAACTTTTCACAAGTTTCTATATAAAATTACATTGAAAAATAATCAAGAAAATTTTCAATTTAATTTTTATTTTCTTAACTTGTTTCTTAACTCTCTTTTGTTTCCAAGAATTTCTATTAATTTTTGTATTTAATGTTCAGACTTGAATATCTTATATTCCTCATGGATTTTCAATAGTACAACAATATCCTCAATGCTACTGTCAAAGTGTTTATTTTTGTCTTTTTAATAATACTTTGGAAAACTTATTGCTTTTGCCTTAAATAGTTTTAATCTTCCTTTATATTCTTTCATTTTTCTTTCAGAAAGATGGTTTGTTTTCAACATTAACACAAAATCACAACAGGCATATTTGCAAATAGCTGCCCTTAATTTTGAAGCAAAAGACTAAGGAAAGTAGCACCAACTGTCAAGTATTATACTTGTCTTGTCTGAACATATCATATAGTGTAATTTGGTCATGCATCCACAGCCCAGAGCATGTTTTTACTGGAAATTTTCGGATTCACAGTCTAAGCATGAAAACCATAAGGCTATGCCCAGTTCAAAACAAAAAATAACATAGTTTAGTATTTCCTAGATTATTTTAAAAACACATTAAATATTATAAGAAAATAATAGCAAGATACACTTTAAGCTGTAGAGACATACCACTACTAAAATATATATATATTTGTCTTTTAAATTATTTTCTTCCCTTTAGTCACTGATTTCTTCATCAGAATGAAAATAATTGTCTCATTTTGGTACTAGTATTATGCTGAACTGCAAACTTTTGTGAGTACTTTCTTAATTTCTGTAATGAAAGTTTAAACAAGAGTCATATACACGTATATGTATATACAGTGTATATTCTGGTTGTTGTATCTTTAAACTCATGAATTATGATCCAGGTTTAATCAAACTGATTTACTTCCCAACATAAATTAATTTTACAAGTATAAATTTGAAATTAAATAAAAAAAATTGTTTTAGGTGTTAATATTAGGTAGAATTTTAATTTTATAAATCAAGAGCCACTGTAGTTGACCTATAACTAATGTTGTTGTTTTTTGGCATTTTATGGTGCAAAGCAACAATGCTATCTGCATCAAACAACTAGTAGAAAAAAACAAAAAAAAAACAGCAAAAGTATCCTAAAGTGTAAAGAGAAATTAAGTTAAAACTAAAATAGTGGCCCAATGTCAGATAAAAACCTAAGTAAAATTAAAAAGACTAATGGTCCTTAAAAAATTAAAAACATTTGTAAGGTGGACAGTGTCACTATTGCCAATGACAGTGTCCAACATTAGAGGTAAACCCATAGTAAAAACATTTCTAAAATGGTGCTGTCACTCACAGTCATAACAACGGCTAGACAGCAACATGTGGAGTATTGTGACTTAAGTGTTACACAGACCACACATTGGAACATCAGTCCCAGATAAAAGAAAATGAGTTAAAAACTATGATCAATGTGTAACTTAGTCAGGACAACTTCTCCCTTCTGATCCTTACATAAAAAAAGATGGCCAAAGAGCAAAAGAACATTTGATCTGGAAAAGCTTGTTATCAAGTTGCTCACTCAAAGGCTACTACCAACTGGTATAGAGCCAAACCTTGAACACAGGGCTGCAGTCAATGTATGGAATAGGTATGGCAGTGATAGCACCAGAGCAAATTGACTTAGCTGTGGTGTCAAGCAAGCTCATTCCTGAGAATACTTACATGGCCTGATATCCACCAAAACTGGACAGTAGTAGATGATAAAGAGAAATGGGCCAGTCAATTTTGAATGTCTAGAGAAATAGGGTGAGAACTAATGTAAAGCAATTCCAGAGTGAGTAGAGAACTAAGCAAGTCAGTGTATATAGAACAGTTCATGTACTGCATAGCTTCTGCATGATCCAGGGCAAGAGAAATGGCATACAATTTGGCACTGAACACAGAAACTGTTGAGAGGATCCTATGTGCAACCACCAAATCATAACAAATGAGAGTCCATAGAATCACCTGATTTCAAATCATCTGTATAAATGGGCATGGAAGGATAGTTCAAAAGAAGTTTGGCATCATCTTCAGATGACTCAAATGTCACATTTGAGAATGGTAATATGCCAAGGTGATCTTATAAATATATTTATAGAAACTTAAGATTTTTAGTAAAATCAAATAAAACTTCAGACCACACAAACGACTCTCAAGTACAACCAGTTTCTCAATTTCAAAGATACATAATTTTCTTGGAGCGTGAAATCAAATTCAAGAATCATCACACATGTATTTAAAGAAAAATCATATACAACTTAATAATAACATATCTGCTGGTTCTGTAAATAAGTTATGGTGTGTAAGAGGATCAAAGTATTTTTGGATACAAGTGCAGCAACTGAAGTAATTTCAACAGTAGCTAAAATGCAATGAAAATTTAACAACTTGTAATATTATTGTAAAACACGTACCTTGTGTTTCTGCCTTGCAGATCTGCATCCATTATCAACAGATCTAAATGTTTATACAAGAGGAATCATGTGCAATTTTATGGCACATGTACAATACATTTTGTGTATGGCCAAGAGATACTTAAACAGAATGTGATACCAAAGTGGGGAAATACCAGAAAATACAGAAAGTTGTATACATTATATCAAAATAATTTTGAATATATATATCAATAAGTCATTTTAAAAACACACCTGATATGAAGCCATTGTGAAATGACATGTAACAGAATTACATCTTGATACTGTTTGGTGTATCTTTGGTAGTATGCTGCTACCAAAATTAATTAATTTTGGAAAATACATATAACATTTCTTTCCAAAGTAAAATATTCATGTATTCAGATTATAAAGATGTGTTCATAGTAGGGATTCAGAGACTCCATGACAAGAATATCACTTGTATTTAATAATGTTGCAAAACAAAGAAACATGAATCAGCTTGGGACAATAGGATCTCCAGAAAAAAAAACCCTACAATAAAATCTACCCTATCCACAGTAAGCAACATATACTATCTTCCAAGAGGAAAGAATTTATGAATACAAAAATCTGTCTACATGTTTCAGACACAATGTCCACAACAAACTTTCTCTTTGTTAACCTAAAGATAACCTAAGAAGGTTAAAATGTTGTTCTCTACTTTATTAGTAAAAGTGTTAATACTCATACCAGCTGTCCTGAGATACATTTTTGCAACTGGTATGTTTATTATTGTGATTTAATGAACAGAAAATACAGAAAGAAAGAAAGTACTATTTTATTCCTTTAATTTTCTTTTCTTTTTAATTTTAAATTTTATTATTATAGATATTGAAGAGTTTTATATATTAGCAAATATATATCACAGAATATGTCATCATGAAATACTACAGATAACATAAGAAAATGATGAACTTTCGTGGTAATAACCACAAGAAAATACCAAAAGAGGTTGAAAGATATGTAATAGCTTCAACTACTAGGAAATATCACTGGAATATACATACACTTGTGGATTCACTGTCTGGCACAACACTAAGCTAAATTCAAAAACATATTTTTTAATTTTATGCTTCACTGGTAATATTATTATTTTCTATTTAAAGGTAGTTATAAATATCACCCCAAAGTTTTATTTATCCATTTCTTTTGATAATTGTCTCTGCATTTTTAACAGCTATAGTGAAGTTCATTACGAGAAATGTGTTTCAGAAAAAAAAAAAAATCTGTTGTACTTTTTGCTTAGTTTCAACAATTTGATGAATTTAACTAATGATAAGTACCCTTTCACACAAATAGCTACATTCAGTATGCATACATGTACTAATTAAAGATGGCTGAAATGAAGGTTTGTCATATAAACTATAAAGAAGTCATATCAATTGATACAGTGTTAAAATAGTTTGCTCTCATCATTACTTAAGTATTTTGTTCATGTTGTTTAATTGTAAATAAGGTGTTTTACACAAGTGTTATTTGAAATAATTTAAAACTAAGTATCAGTGAAATATGCAAAAATAACACTATTTATTCGTAAAAAGAAACATTAAAGTCACTTACAATATGGAGTCTTAACATACATTTTCCAGCTGAACTTGCTGAGATTTGATGGTGAAATTTTTTCAATACTTCTTTGAAATAATTACATTAATGATTGAAATAATATATAAGTACATTAGACATATACACATCTTTAAGAATATTTACTATTACTAGGTGTAAAAAATAGATTCTTGCCTTCATATATACATATACTGATGTACAAGTCAAAAATTAAAAGTGAAAAAATTAGCAAGTGTTGGATACAAATGTTGATATGCATTACATGATAAAACTGATTCATTATCATTTATTTTCAACAGAAAGAATAACATTTGATATATGCTGTTACAAGTGTATAGAAAACAGTATTATTGTCATATGTAATGAGTATTTTATACAATATAGCAATTTCTAAGATGATAAATAGAATGCTCATTCCTGAATATGTCTTAGCTTTTATCAATCAAGAAATTTCTTGATTTTTTCTAGTAGAGAATTCTTCAGTTGCCTTAAAATTACGTTTTGTAAACATCACTTTGTTCTGATTGATCAAATACTTATAAGAGTTTAATATTGCCTACTTTGAACTGTCATGAAATCTGCAAAATTCCAGATCAATTCACCAATAAAAAAACCTCTCTCTCGAAGAAAGTCAAAAGCTTTGTGATATTCCATTAGATATTCAGTTTGATAATCTTCTGTGAAAATAAATGCTGGGTCCTTGAATAAAAAAAATTCATCTTGAGTAAGTTGGTTATGAGATGCAAAAATTAAATTTTTCAATCAAATTTTAAATGTTTATTTACAAATTAGAATCATGTACAAAATTGTATCAAACACATTTTTTCATAGTATCTATTTTATAGAGAATCATTTAAAAATTACTTAAAATTAGAGTGACTGAAAAAATTTACCAAAAAGATGAATTAAAATTTCTATAGTAATTTCTAAATGTTCAGCATATATGTGTTTATTTTCAATCCATAAGCAGCTGGAAAGACAAAATTTAAAGTTTTCCCATAATAAAAAGTATTTACAATAAAACATCCTCTCACACATCAGCTTTATCCCAACAGAACTTTCTCTTCTCTACCTATCTAAACACTGATATGAATCTTACCTTTGTTGCTCCAACCTTTGTACCCCACTATATTGTCCATAGCAAGTTAAATCTTCTGATTCTCTTCACTTGTGTCTATGTGACACCTATCCCAGATCTGTATATAAGCTCCTCATTATTACTTCCTACTCACATTTTGAGATGTTCTAAATTAGCATACCTGAAATCAACTATACCAGTACAGTGCTAAATTCCACACACTTCCTCACAATGTTTAGCTGGAATCCCACACTGATAAGGTGCAGGGACCAATGAGAGCAAGATTCACACATAAAACACTTGTGTACAAAAGAAGTATGCAAAAAGAAGATATAGTAAAAGCAAACTAGTGGGATCCACACTATTTCTAGAATAGGTATGCTCTTTGCCCAGACGACATGGAATCTATTTCCTGGGAGATAAAGGATGATTGACTTCAGAGGCAAAATCTTAACATTATTAGAAGAACATGAATTCATCAACTATTACTCTCTTAAGGCAGCCAAATGCCTCATCATCTAATTAGTTATGCACATGAATGAATTAACATGCTGTCCCTATCTACTATCTATTGAAACCACAGCCAAGGGAATGGGTTTAGAGGAATCAAGCAGACAAGGTCCTATACCTAAACAGTGAAATTATAGGGTTGTGGACCCAAATCTAGATACAATGCAGCAGGAACACTTTGTATTTGGTCTCCTTTAAACATGTAATATTATTGGAACCCAACCTGAAAGTTGCAGAATCTTTCATGTTGAGCCATCGAACTTATGATAAGGCAAGCAATGCAAAAGTGGACAAATTTTCACCCAAACCTGAAAATGTGTATATATGCAAAATTGTTATATGCAAAATATAACACAATGAACTTGAAATTACAGGACCTGTCATGTCTCACACAACATAAATAAAGAGATTACTCAGACTGGGACTATAAACAGCAATCCTAATTCCCCAACTTGAGAGGCAAAGCAATACCTCCAGAATTATGAGGAGGATGTTGAACAAAATAAGTTCAACCAATGGCACAGGCATTGATTCTTCATGTGAAGAATTATGAAGAATCAGGGACCCTTTATCATTATCATCAGAAATGAATATAATGACTAAAATTAAAGACTACACACAACGTACTGAATAGTAAAGAGTCATCTCATAACTGGAATTATGAGGAAACTTCCACGTAGGCAGGTTCTGCTCGTATGATCCATCTGGAAAAACTATACAGGATTATTGGTGGGAGGTCACCCAGCTTTGCCTTCTTCTCTTCGAGTAGATTAATAAGTTCAAGCATCACTCAGGAGGAACAGACCTCTTCCATCACTCTAGCAAATGAAATTTGGGAGTGGCAAAGACTTCCAAGCTGTATTAGAAGAAATAGGATAATCCTAATGAATGAAGCAAACTGACTCTGATTCATTCAATTCCTGGGACAGCAGGTATAGGTAAAATCATCTTAAGTTTTACTCATAATAGTCCATGAGAGATGGTCCAGTAGTGTAATGTTTGTAATTGACATCCAGAAAGTTCATAAAGTGGTCTTATAGAACACCCCATCTCAACTGATAGTTAGTGTGGATTTGGGCAACACCCATTACAGAGTTGGATCCAAATGAAAATGATGAAAGTGTTCCTGATAAAGAATAGAAATATACATAAAAGAAATGAAGTTACTGACCTCTCTTACAAACTAGCTGAGGCATAGAGAATAGCCATGGGGTCAGACAAAAACTTTCCAAGAAGGCAACTGCCACATCATGAAATAATGAGATATAAATGTATTAGGCAAGGTCCACATACCAGTCTGTATAATCTTCTCCAGTAGGTGACATGTCCATGCTACCACAGACATTGAAATGTGACAAATTTGACTAGATGAGACTCTATGAAGTTTCTGTTCCTTCAGTGAAAGCCAAGAATAAGCAATATGCACCAACATATGAGCCCAACCTATCAATGTGACAAGGGATAAGTCACACAACACCTTAGGATCCCAATGGTTAAACAAACAGTGATGTGAACTCTGAACTTGTTATATGCATGAAACAAGACACCGAAGACCCCAAACCAGGCATAAAAGACAATCTAAGTTATAAAAATGAGAAATGAAGGGAATATGAATAGGAGTTCTCTCCTTATCCTCTTTTATAGCTGCTGAAATTTTAGGAAGAAAGATCTTTTGGGATATAAGATAAGTGGAATGGTAAAAAGTCTTGAGAAAATAAATTGTAAACACATCTGAACATCGACATCCACTAGCCAACAAGAGAAAAATAAGTCTTAATTGAAACAGGATATAGGGAACAAGATTCCAAAGGTTCAAATGGAGGAGAAAATAAGGCATGGAGAATCACCTAGGTACCCTAATTAGGAAGCTGAAAATAACATGGAAGACAAACATCTCAAAAAGATGACATAAGCAAACATAAAATCAGGGATTTAAAAACTGGTAAAAAGAAAAGTAGCTTATAAAACAGAGTTATACAGAGAAATGAATGAAAGTACCAAACCTTTGTCAAATAACCGCATCAGAAATCAAGAAATGTACAGAACAGTGGATTGAGAAAAATTAAAACATTTGAAAGACCAGTGATGATAAGTGAATCATTTATGTTAATAAAAATCCAGCAGAGAATGCCAAATGGACTGCATTAATAAAGATGCCACTCAAGAGGGCAGTTCCTGAGGCTGTACAATGGACCACGTAAAAGCCAGAATTAAACCCAGAAAATGGTGATCACCAAATAAAGAATGTCAGATTGAGACTGATATAAAAGGGATGGCCAAAGAGAAAGTGGAAAAGGATGGCACCCCTGAAGATACTGAAGGAATGGAAACCAAGGCTGACCCATCCAATATGGCACCACTAGAGGAACTCGACAGGACAAAGAGCAAGTCAGTGTAAGAACCTTGGCTAACAGATAAATTGAATGGAAGGTGTTAAGTTGAAGAATCATTCAATCCTGACTAAGAGCATCTATGATTAAAGCTACAAAATGAGGGACAGAAGACAAGGATAGGAGTTGGGCATTCCAATGAGTGGTGATAGCATTGATCTGAGGCATCCTGAAACAAGAGCAGATTCAATGAAATACTTATGGGTGAAGCATCCATTTTGTGCAAAGAACTCTGTTGGGATGAGATAACTGATCAGCCACTACTCTCATAACACTTAAAACATGACAGTCAAGGAAAAAAATCTGATGACTGTTGGCCCAAAAGCAAACATCAAACATCTGAAACAAAGAAACCTGAAGGGAGTGCCCTCTTGCTTAGAAATGTAGGAGACGACAGTGGAAATATCCAAGTGAAGCATTACCACTTACCTTTGTAACAATTCAAGAGCTCAAGACATAGCTTGTTAAACTACAAGAATCTCTAAAAGACTGATGTGGAAAGAGGATTTCTCTTTTGTTCAGAGGCCCTTGAATTCCATATCCTCTATACAAGATCTTCATCCTTGGAGAAGAGAGGGAAACTCACTGTTGTGTTGACCCTGTTCAGTCACTAACCAAGACTGAGCAGGCTAAAAACCAACAGGGTCACTGAACAATCCAGTGCAGCTATGTAAATATTCCATTGATCCCTTAACAACTACTGAAGGGAATGCATGTAGGCTTGAACCAAAGAAATAAGCAATTCCAAGAATTCTCACATCCTCAAAAAGTTGGCTTGGTTTGGTGTTTTATGGTGCAAAGTAACTGGGCTATCTATGCCAAAAAGAGATAAAACTGCACACATCAGTGTAGAAGGAAATGACTGTATGAAAAGTGGTGGAAGCCATAGTTGGGTCTGACTGAAACATGAACTGAAAAATACCACTAAATGAATTATGTACTGCATGGGAGTAAGAAGAGACTTTTCTATTTTGATAAGAAACCCAGACCTTGTGGCTTCAGCTAAAAAAGTTCTAGTGTAAAGCTCTGTCAAATGGTAAAAAGAAGAGAGAAGCCAGTTGTCCACATTAATGTTAGTGTAAATACCCAATGAGTAAAGATGATGTGAAAAGGATCTGGCAAAAGATGTAAAGGGCACAAGTACGGTCAAATGGTAGAGCACAAAACTTTAAAAATATTTTTCTTGTGCAAAAAATGGAGATAACAACGTGAATATTTCATGATTAATATAAGTTGATAAGCCTCATCAACATTAAACTTTGTCATCTATAAAAAGGGTGTAAAATGTCAGTTAAAGCAGAGAAATTACTCCATATTAAACCAAGGAGGCTGAAGGAAACAACTAAGATAAGAAAGGTTGATGATAAGTCACCAATCACGCATCTTTTTTTATGCTACAAACAAATGGGAATAAAACCATCAAGAGAGGAGCTAACACAATCTATGGCCTCAATGTGGAGAAATCCTGGATGGTTTGTGATCCACAACTGGATGAAGATAATCCTTGAGAAGGGGAAAGACAAATAGTATAAGAGACAATGAAGAAGGAGTCTCAAAATGAAGGACAAGTCCTCTCATAAGAACTTGAATGACCAAGTGATCAGTGGTAAAGGTCTTTTATATAAACAAGAACCACCTAAGTTGAGCCCCCACAGGTACTCACCAATGTAATTATCAGTGGTGGAGAAAGCCTACTGATAAAGGCAGAATTCTCTCTTATGTTTCAATAGAATGTGGAGCTGAAGCAAGGGTCTGGAAAGCCAAATGGGAGATGCAGGAAACCATATGGTAGAAGACCACAAAAGGCAAGAGCCTAGCATGAAAAAAGAAAATTGGAGATAAGCCACATCCACTTGAGAGTTCACGGAATCTAGAATACCCATAAAATCAAATGTCTAAGAAAAAGAACTTATCTGAAATATCTAAAGGCTGAAGAAGAAAGATGAAAACCTTCAAGGAAAGTATCTCTGTCAGAAAGATTCCAGTAACAAACTAACCAAGAAACCAAAGTAGAAGATAATACATGACTAAGATCTGAAAACTGAGCAGGAGATGTGTGATAGGTGTCAGACAACAATTACAAAGAATATAAAACTGTTGTAAGGGACAAATTCAGGGAAACTGATGTTTAGATTAATAGTAGCATTAGGCCTACAACCCACAATATGACAAAGATCCACTGAATGAGGAAAACAAAATATGGCAGTACTCTGTCAAAATTGATCAGTAAATCAGTAAAGATTAGGGATTCAGCTGGATGACTTTCTCCCAACAAAAAGGGAGAAGATTGATAAGTCACAGAAGAAATGCTCAAGACATGACAAACTTCATGTATTAATGGGAAAAACAGTGCAGGAAGAAGAATGTCCATCCACATCATGTGATTAGCTATCTAGGCAAAGGAAGGAGCCAGAAAAAATAGTCTAAATTATCACCAGTCTGCCTCTGACCCCCTGCAAGCTCAGTTTATGAGACAAAAGGAGAAGAAACATCATACCTCATGTAAGACTCCGCCTCTCTGAATATGAAGGATTGAACATCTTCCAATAGAAAAGAGCCTCCCCCCAATATCCAGGCAACACTAGATTCAAAAGGTGGTAGAGTAAGAACACTAGGAGACTACATGTTAAAGACATGAATGTGAGAATTCATATCTAAAATGTGTTGGAAATTTTTTTTGTAAGAGATAACTAAATGAAACAACAAACTCAAAACCAAAAAAAGACTAGTTGAAAAAAAGATTGTCCAAAGTCCAGATACTACTAAAGTTAAACAACACATAAGACAAACCTACATCCTAATGATGAAAGCTGGAATTAGTGAAATGGCAGTGAAAATGGAAAATAAAACAAACATACACCTTAAATAACTTTTAATATCCTTTTAAAAGGCTCTAGAGATTATGCAAATTAAAACTACAAGATGAAGAAAAGTATTTTTATACTTCAAATGAACATTCACATTGCACTTGATTTGTTAATGGTTTGACTTCAAGTAACAACAATATAAAAATAACGTTTTCAGTAAAAATGCTAATTATAAAATAGTTATTATTGTGTACAAGACACTTTAACAAAATCTTACCAGTTTTTGAAAGCATACATTAAGAAATCTTAGTTACCACATGTATTGTTGTACAAATTAAATTTGTGGCTTATCTCCACTGCAAAATAGTTAATATGTACTTAACAAAAAAAGTGTCAAGTTTATACTGTTCCTATCAATTTCTTACCATGTGCAATCCTGCAACTGTATCAGCTCCATATTCACTTATCATGACAGGTTTTTTATACTTTTTGTAACTCTTTGTGAACACATTGATGATTTGTTTGTAGATCACTTGGGTGTATCCAGGATCACTGTACCAACCAAAGTAGTGATTCTGCATGATTACATCCATAAACTGACCCTAAAGTAGTCATGAATAGTAGTCAATAACTGCATTTTAATTCCATGTATACTAAAATTTTTGTAATGTATAATAAAAAAACATTTCTTTTAAAATATGATGTCTACAAACAGAAAATGTTTCAAAGAAAGTTCATCTGGTCAAAATACAAAATGATTTATCTGTACAAAATCTTATATCTATAAACAGAAGTTTTGATGGCAATATCCATATCAACATCAGCATGGTATTAAAATAAGTGATAACTTAGAAAATCAAATATCTCTATTTGATATATTACATGTTATTATTTTTCATAATAAATAATTTAAGGGTATTTTTCTTTAATAAATTTAGAAAAATTGATAAAAATATATATCAGTTTATCTTCCTTAAAAATCTAAATCCAAAAGATATTCTGTAATCCTTAAGATTACACTTTTTAAAAGAAAATATTAAAAAAAACCCTCAAACACCGTACCAAATACATTTTAAATCTTTAGTTCAAGAATAAATCAAAATTTACCTACCTGCAATCTTAATCTGAGTGAAACTCATGATGAATATCAAAGCATAAAGCTTGAATTTAAAGAGTTCTTTGTGTATAAAGCTAAAAACTAGGTATGTTTAAATAACTATCTATTTATATTCCATTAATTTTATTGTATAAAAGCTAAAACTCCAGAAGTTTAACAACTATTTATTTAAATGAATTAACATAAGTCAATACCTAGTAAATACTAATAATACTTACAGCCAGATCAGTTTCATATGAAACACTCAATGCAGCTGTTACAGGGCGGGATGAATCTAATGTTTTTGTATGGTCCACTAAACTCCTATAAAAAATTAGTAGTTTCAGATGGCCATGTTGAACTAATGCATTATTTCAAGTCAGTTACATAATTATTAACCTTCTGCCAAAGCATCTATTATAAAACTAAAAGATGCTATTGCAGGACAAGTTAAATTCATTACTTTTTTATTCTTGACATTTTCATTAAAATCATATAATCTACATTACTAATGATTTCATATTACAATACAGCAAGCCAAACAATATTTTTATCTTTCTTTTTACTAATTTTACAGTTTTCTAATAAAAATACATAAAATAACATTTAAACTAATTTCTTCCTGTTCTATGCTGCTGCAACTAAAACCTTTTTCTCAATGTTAATGGATTACCAAGCCAGTTTAATTATATCGTATAAAAGCTTAAGTGAAATATTTTTTACAACAATCACTTGTGAAACATCTTGCTGTATGAGCTAGTAAACAAATGGTAATTTACTAAAATATGTGTGAAAATGGTTGGTATGGGTGGAGATAGCTCTATGTAGAGGAGCTAACAATGTTTTGACCTTCTTTGGTCATCGTCAGGTTCACAAAGAAAAAAGGAGGTAACTGACTGATAGCTGACCACATGTTTGAAGGCAGTTGTGTAATTGAGCGTAGGAATGTAGAGGTCATGCTTAGATGTTGGATGTATTTATTAATATAGGTGTAAAGGTGTTCCTTTGTTCGCTCTTCTACATAGAGCTTTCTCTACTCATACCAGCCATTTTTTACATATGTATTTTTCTCTACAAGTGGGTTTTCTCGTCATCATGGGGTAAGTTAAGTAATAGTTGTGATATTATCAGTCTTAATTGATGTAATTTTCACCTATTATCTAACTGGGTTTAATGGTTTGCCATCTTAAGCATTTTATAACTCTTAAGACTTGAATTATCAACTTGGATTATGGCAATCAAGTCTTGGGTAACTAGACTTGACAAAAAAAAAAGGCATTTCTCAAGACTACACTTCTGTATTGTAACTTTTACTATATACTGTAAAAGGAACATCACCTAGTTTATTTTAATACATCTACTACAAAGCAATCTGAACATACAATTTCTAACCAATCTCTGGTATGAGTAAAAGAATTTAAAACTAAACAAAACAATCTTTAAAGAACCATATTACACACAGAAGGTACCTAAGAAATGAATTATTAATATAACTGGATCTTATAATAACTACTTTCCAGATTAAAATGCAGTTATATTCTAGATGGTGGAATTGAATATTTAGATAGATTTAACTCTAATTTTGCCTAACTTTAAGTTAAAAGAAATGCAGGACTCTACATATTATTAATTTACTTTTGTAATACAGAAAAGTTTTAGTAAATACCTATCCACATATTTTCTATGGTGTATTACAATATCTTACAGAAAATAAATGACACCAGTTGTTCTATAGGTAGGAAAATCCTGAATCATTTCAGAGCTTACTTGAAATAGTTTTTTGCTTCAGATTTAGAAGATTTTGGTTCATTTGCAACAGACCACATCACTACTGAGGGATGATTTTTATCTCTTTGTATCATTTCAGCCATTACTTGTAAATGTTTTGTGAGCAATACAGAATCAAAGGCACTGAAAAATAAGTTAATGTTTCTGTTCTCATTTACTTCAAAAATTTCTAACAAATAACATCCTTACTCCTTATATAGTTATACATTTACTATTTTCTATAAGAAAGTATTTTATATTCCTGTTTATAGACCAGTTATTAAGAGCATAGATGCTATTTTAAGATTCTATCAAAAGAGAAAGATAAAATACACACTGTACCATTTAGAATAAGTGTTCAATCAATCAAAAATATTGAAATTATAATTTTAAAAGTATTTCTTTCAACAAAAAAAGAGAGAAATTTTATTTAATAAAATATTTGATTAAAGTTGAATGATTAGGGATGTGAATTGAAAGTCCTAGCACTTGATTTTTATAACTTGTTCAAGATTTAACAACTTCCTATTAGTATGATTGCATTTCTTTAATATATAATGAATCAGATTATTGTCAGAACTTATTAACAATATTAACAATACAGAATGCTTATTAAGTTTAATTCACACTGGCTCAGGTTACTTTCAGAACATATTAGCAGTATAAAATACTGGCTAAATTCTTCCGCGTACACTGTCTCAAGTTACTTTCAGAAATTGTTAACAGTATAGAATACCGATTAAGTTCTTCTACTTACAATGGCTTAGGTTACTGTCAGAACTTGTATAGAGTATAGAATATTGTTTAAATTATATTTACAATGGCTCAAATTACTGTAACAAATTGTTAACAGTACAGAATACTGCACCATATTCATCTACATACACTAGTTCAAGTTATTGATAAAACTTGTTAAAGATACAGAACAGTGGTTAAATTCTTCTGCATACACTGTCTCAGGTTATTGTCAGAACTTGTTAATAATACAGAATACTAGTTAAATTCTATTTACATTGGCTTAGAACCCTGTAAAAAGTTGTTAATAGTATAGAATACTGTTTAAATTAATCTACTTATGCTGGCTCAGGTTACTGTCAAAACTCATTAATAGTACAGAATGCTGGCTAAATTCTTCTACTTATACTGGCTCAGGTTATTGTCAAAACTTGTTAGTGGTATGGAATACTGTTTAACTTCTTCTAGTTACACCAGCTCAGGTTGCTGTCCGAAGTTATTAACAGCACAGAATGCTAATTGAATTCTTCTATTTACACTGGTTCAAGCTACTGTCAGAACTTGGTGGTGACAAAGAAATACTGGTTATTTTATTCTCTTTAAATTGCCTCAGGTTATTGTCAAAATTTAACAGTATACAATACTGATCACATTGTTCTGTTTACACTGGCCCATATTAGAGGTGGAACAAGTTGATAGCAGATAACACTGCACAACAAATTTTTTTGAAAAGTTTTGCTTCCTGAAAAGTTTTTGCTGATTGTGACAGGTACCTGGTGGGTATGCACAAATATAGTTTTGGCTTCATCACATAGGAACTCTGAAAAATAGACAGTTAACTGTTTACAGGCAACAACATATTTAATTGCGTTTATGTTTCTAATACGTTTATGTTTCTAGTTATTAAGTTCAACATAATTAAAAGTGTTTTGCTCCTGATTTTCTTTTATATTGAATGTCCGGTGCATAATGTTTCAGTGTCCAACAGTAGTCGGAAAGCATTGACGAATTCCAGTTGCCCTAATATCGTTTTTCCATTGTAGCAATGTCCTGGTGAAACTGAAGATTTCGATGAAATGGTATGTGATGGGCAAATTAGGATGCAAGTTTCGTGACCAGCAGCCAAAAATCTATAAAAAACACCCAACAGTGTTCAAGAAGTAATAACTTTGTTGTGCAGTGTAATACTCGTTAAATTCTTCTTTTACAGTTACTGAGGTCACTATCAGGTGCTTCATTAAAAGAAATCAATGGTTGTAATTTTTTATGATTTACAATGAATGAGATTATTCTTATAATTCACATCTTACTATCAGAAAACACTTTTTAAGATAATCTGGTTTTCATTAGTGAAAAAAACATAAGAGTTAGTGTCTAAACTTTTCAGACTGAAGTTTTTGGGTTATATTTTATACAATACTACTACTTACAAAACAAAACATCAAAGCTCTCAACATAAACTTACTCTAACCCCACAGCAGGACTTTCATCAATAACAACTACTCCTTGTTTATCAGCTTGGTCCATTATCTCTTCAGCATAAGGGTAATGTGATGTACGGAAAGAATTGGCCCCAATCCATTTTATTAGGTTAAAATCTTTTACAATAAGTGGAAGATCAACCCCTTTGCCTCGAATCTATCAATAAATAATTACAGAATGAATCCATTATTATTAAATATCTCAAATGTGAAAGCATTCAGTAAGTAAACATCACATCATCATATATTCTCATATCCTCAGCCTGTGGTACATTTCAGTTTATTTAGCCAATAATATATTAACAGCAGCACATCAAACTAAAAACAAACTTCTAGCATATGTCCAAAGTACAAAAAAATCTTAGTAATATACCCTTAACACATCTCAAAAATATAGTCTTAATAGCATACATTTGCATCTTCATGCTTTCCAAATCCCATAAAGTAGAAGGGCTTTCCATTAATAAGGAAAGTTCTGTCAGTAACTTTCACTGTGCGAATACCAACAGTTTGGTAGTATATATCTTTAACATTGCCACCTTCTAAAGTCACCTATAAAGGAAACATTCATGTATAAACATAGAATTTAAAAGAAAATTTAAATACATATTCAAATTTGTATATGAAGTATGTAGCTATAACTGAACATTTGATTTTATACTTAGAAATCTTTCTTGAAATAATGAAATAATTAGTTATTGGATCCTATAACAAAATAATTCTCTTCTTTTTTTTAAGAAATGTTATAAGATAGTAATAACAATAAACTAATATAAATGATAAAGTTTGAAATGAGCATTGACTTAAACAAAAACCTAGCACTAAACTGAATTCTACATACAAGTGTGTTGTATTTTCTTCATGATTCTGGTGTAGTATACAAGAGTTATTTTTTATATGTTTATGGAAATCAACATTAACAGTTTATTTCACAAGTTAACTTTATTTTTAACTTCAAATGTACTTAAATAATTGAAATTACTATCATCCACCAATTAAATTCACAATCTCCATTTACTACAAATTCCTGTTAGATTAGTACCAGGCATCTGTTAAAAAACAAGAAAAATTACAAGTGTTACACACACTGAATTTTGTGTGTAGGTGAACAAAAAAAAAAGAGAAGAAAACACTGAAGCATTTAGGATTGTGAAATGGTGTAACAGTTACTATTATTATCCTAGTTTGTTTTTCTACATAAGAAAAAGTTAAAACACAAGTATGTTATGAAAAACAATCCCTGATATTCTAAACCTACAGTTGTGTTCTTTTGCAGAAAAAGATTAAAACACATAAATAATAAAAACTGTCATTATGTAAAGAATGATTAATGAGTAACAAGAACAACATGGACGGGTAATATTTTAAACAATGCAGTCAAAGAATACAGTTAATTAATGTTATAACATTTGTACCTTACTTCCTAAACCATCATGTTTTTAAAACAAAACAAGTATGGCTAAACAAGTTTTATTAAAAATTACCATATCAGTATTTAACAAACATTTTACCTTTAAAGTGTACAGATAACCAGGCTGGGGATGCATCCCAACAGGCCACCAGAATTTTGCATTTCTCACAGTAATCACATCCTGACATTTTTTCCCTCGTGCAACAAGATCATTATCCATATCAAAAACTTCTACATGGCATGAAGGGCTTTTATAGAATGGTTGCACAGAGTTGAAAGTTACTACATAGTTTATGATTCCTATAAATTGGATAATATAAATCATATTTCATAAAATAATTCAGTATGTCTATGAAAAAATAGCATTACAATTATTTTACAATCAATAATTTTCAAAAAAAAAGTTACAAAAACCTAGTTGCCAAAATTCTTCCAAACCAAGTTCATTAGCCAGGCTGGGAAGTTTTTGTTGTTTTCTGACAGGCCATGAAAGCAGCTTTATTTATTGTTCTTGATTAAGGCTTTCCTTACATTTTCCCTTTAGTTTGAAATTCTCAAAACTGCATTTAATTTGTAGTGGGTGAATGTATTTGAAGAGAATTGAAATATTGTTCATCATGGATATATCAAAATTAATACACAAGCGGAAAACTCCTTAATGTGGTCAATGTTATGCATTTATCCATTACAGATGAACTTGTGATGGTCTTGATCCATCAGTGAAGATGTCCCATAAGTATGGCAGACAACCTCATGCACTCAAAAGGTTAAGGTAAGATATATATACACTTTAATACCCAGAAACATATTAATGATGCAAGTTTTCCAATTTGCAGGATACGATACACCTTTTTTTGCAGCCAGACAAATACCCTTAAACTGACAATTTTTCACCTAATTTTCAAGCACAATTTCCTCAAAATCTGAAAATTGAGCTTGTGGTGGTTTTTAACTCATAATTTCAGATCTGTTGACACTATAGACTTTACAACTGACATAAATATGCATTATAAATGTACTTATAGTGTGTACTAAAGTAAAGATGATAAGAGGTTTAATTTTTTATGAAATGAGCATTAATGAGTCATTGCAGCATTTGTCCTACTTAGGGCATACTCATCAATATCATAACTTGACACTGAATTAATTTTCTGAGCTTTCCTTAGTTTAAATGAATTCTTCATCTCCCATAAAAGTCTGCACCCACTTTCAGGACCCTCCAGTCATGTTTATAGAAGTTATCAGGAACATGCAACACTTCATTTGTGTTTATTTTTATAATATGCAAATTAGCCACAGTGATAATATTACACAATATGAGTCAGAATATGTTTTTGTATCTATTTCATTATATTTTCATACAAAAAAGCATAATATGAATATGCTTTTTTCTGGTATAAAGGCCAAAACCTTGATAATACTATGTAAATGGTGTATGCTACCTTAAACTCACAGCGTAATATAACATATATAGATCATGATAACAAGGTGGAAATAATTGCTGAAAAATGCACTTTTATGTGTATAGAAATGACTTCTAATGGTCAAGAAGTAATATTTATCAAAATGTAGTTCAAATTTGACAGGCACTGGAACTGCCATCTAGTAGTAGACATAATGTTCCTGGGTTAATGGAACACAAAGAAAAGAACTAGTCTAATTTCAATGATGAAGAGAAGGAAAGGTGGAATGTTTTACAGGACAAACATTTTATGTACTATATAAAGTAACTTTTTCAAAGGATAGTGATGCCATTGCTTTAGCCACATTAGAGAAAATAGTGAATCAGATTAAAGATGACAGCTCAACTATGACAAATGCATTAGCAATTCAATAATAATAATTAGCCAAAGAGAAGTATTCAATGTCATCAGTATTCAATGACATGTAGTCATGGCAGTGTTATGCATACCATTATCATCCTGAGAATTCAAAGGATTGATTTAGGTATCAAATGTGTTTATTGCCACATTGAGACGACATCTTAAACATTTCTTAAGTGGTAAAGACTTAGTTCCAAAAATCAGACATGCTGAGTAATTCAAGAAACAGAATATGCTGGAGGCAGTGAGCTACATTTTGTGTAACAAAAATATTAATATTCTCTCTTAGGGAGCAAAGACACTAGTTGCTGATGGTATAGAAAAAAAACTTTTCCTTGATTTATTCAACAATCAATCCTTAAAACCACGTAAAAAGGGTGTGAAATACTTTCCAAACAAGGAAACAGGTATGATAATGTGGGTGCAATTATTTTTCACAAACTGTCAAAAACTGTGACAGACTGATATAAAAGTGAAACAGGGAGTGGATTATGCTTCTGGAATTATCATTTATTATAACTTGAGGTTCTTGAACTAGATAATCTCCATGATTGAAAATCCACCGATGAGAAGCAATTGCATGTGTATACTGACTACTGCAAAAGCCAACCTTAAAGAACAATATGCTGATTACTTAAATGGAACATGTTTCCAAACATGTTAAATACACACTCAGAATGTCCTCGACTGCCATTCTGAACAACTGTTATGTGTGTGTTCATCACCTTTGAGTTATTGAATATATCCTACAATACAATTGTGAAGACCACCAAATAATTCTTTCCAATTACATAGACAAATTCAAACTGTTTATGAGACATCAGTTACAAGTTCATAGTTTATTGCAAAATTTATCTCATACAGTAGTATACACATTGTAATGGACTACAAGATGAAATTGGGACAAATATACTTCCAAGAAAAAAACCATAACAAATATTGTATGGATCACTAGTGTATAACAGTCATGAGCCAGAATGTTTGGAAGTACATGATTTTAGCATATGTTACAATGACCACATTTATGTGGTGGAGACTACAAACAAGACTAGACTGCTATTTTACTGATTGTTGAAGTCTTGCTCATTTATGTAAAGAAAGACTTCACAGAGATAAAGGAAATAATCTTTTAACACAATAGTGCTTGATACTACCAAAATGGCCAAATTCTGTATGGAATGCTTCTCTCAAAATGGAAAATGTCCAATTTATGGGCATTTTGAAAAAGATATGTCATTCTTAGTCTAGCACTGTGATTCAAGAAATTATATGATCATCAAAAGAAATGTTGCAGACAGTTTGCAAATCAAAGGTGGAATATATATCAGTGTAACAGATTTGATTGTACTGAATCAAACAAAACTGCAAGTTTTTATATGAGCACAAAGAAAAATTGAACATATTCTCAAACAAAAGTACCTTGACACAATTAAATGACATGTAATTATGATTTAGAGCAAATGCACATACAACTTTAATCTTGGCTTCAATCAACTTTTGATGTAACATTACCTATAAAACCAACTGCTTGCTTTCATAATGAGAATGATACTCCCATTTTGAATGAGTTTAATTTGAATTAATCGTTAATCACCACAGATGACACTAATAATGTCAGTGATTCCATAACCAATACTTTACTGAAATGTGATGATGCTAATAATGCACATGTAATAGAAGGTACTGAAATGATAACTGATGATATGACTGGAATTGTAATTTTTGTTAGTCAAATGAAAACTTCTCATATAAGATACAAGAAAAATCACAATCATCACATTTAGTACCAGATGGTAGTTCTGTTTGGTAACTGAATGATCCAAGGAAGACAATTCAAAATATTCCACATGTAATCATGTTTTTTGAGTCCAAAGATAATGAAATAACATTTGCAAAGCTGATTTTGGCACAGAGATATCACACACTGTGCACTGGCTGTTGCAAAAAATCTCAATGATAAGAAAAAGACTGATTTTTTTTCAAGGAAGTACCCTATCATCTGAAATCATTTTAATGGAAGATATTAATGCAATCAGTAGCAATGAAACATTTCCCCAAGGTTGGGCCTTGTGACCAACATATGGGTGTCATTATGATTCAAATATATCTGTTCTTTCAGAGAATAAATTACCAAAATGTTTGAAGAAGAAGCCAATCCTGATGTCAGAAAAGACAAGTCCTGGGAGAATGCATGAATATGCATTCAGTAAATGTTCTCAACACTTTGGCATTACAGCCAAATATGACTTAACATGCACTGATCGATATCTATCAAGATACATACCAGTAGCATTCAGCAATTGTATCTTCACCATATTATCGGCATTTTTGATTAGCATAATGGTATTATTACACCTGTAAAAGTGCTACCAATCTTCAAAGAGTGATATCCCTGGCATGATAATGTGTCCCAAGTGGAAAACTGTGCTCCATATTCTACTGACAACCAGATCACATCCAAGACATCCTCCATGAAGGTCAACATGATAAGAAGTATTAAATACGACAGAGCTCATAATCACTACGATGCAAGTGATTATATCCATTTAACATACCCTTTCTAGGTTTAAGTTTCATGAATTCCAAGAGCCCATAATTTTCTGAGGGAAAAAAAATATATATATATATACAATTTTTTTAAAAGTATCCTTGAACTCCTATTTTGTAAAATCATCCATTTATGTTACTTTTAGTACCTGAAACACAGTCCCACATCCACACTATAACACAAATTACTAACAAAGTGTTGCTATATTTCAAGATTTGGTTTATAAACTTGGTGTTAATAAGGCAAGAAACTAAATATTACAAAACAACATTTTCTGTTTGTATTTTATCATAATCTGCAAGTAGTACTTGATTAGAATTTTGACTTATCATTTTCTTACGATATGCTCAAATATGCTTCTTGATAAAGCCTTGTAGATTGAACCACATGAAAAACTGGTTCTCAAAGAAATGTTCCTACATGTTCAAATATCTGACTGTAAAATTTATTAACTGAGACAGTAAAAGCAAAGAACTTGATGATGAAGGAAAAATACCTTAAAGTGTAACTTTTTGTAAAGATGCTTATAAAACTATTGAATAAATTTTGAAAAATATCTTTCCAAAGACAAAAAAAAACAACAAAAAAACACAAATAATGTATTGTAGCACTGCCTGCTGAGTTGAAAAGATATATTGTGTTTGACACAGGCAGAAACTGGTATTTATACAAAATGTAAATGGGGGCAAATGCCCACTCTTGCCCCTTCCTGCATGTGGCCATGCAGTTATTCAAAGAGCTTGCTGTAAATATGATAATTATAAAAAACATTAACATTAACTCTCAACTTTATTAGTGGGATTTCAGTGCAAGACTTCCATACAATAGTTGAGTGATATAACTACAATAACACTTGATCTTTGTTACTGAACATCAGAAAATAATTCAAATCTAATTTAAACTATCATGTGTTGTTCTATTTGTTCCTTGTATAATAATATCTTTCTCTAAACAATAAGAGTTAGATTAAGAAAAAAAAACATTAAAAAATCCTCACTTGATTAGGATTTTAGAGCAAAGCAACCACTGAAGATTAACCACTAAACCAATCTGAACCTTACCAACAAAGTGAGCATTACAAACAGAGAAGTAAGCATTATCAACAAAGGAAGCATTATGAACAGATAGGAGCTTTTATATAAATACATACTAAGAAGAGAGAATGTTACAAATGATTCTGCTCTGAAATCAACATTGGGTAAACAATGGCATAGAATGTTTGTTAAGATTAAACCTACTGTTGCTCTTTAGCCATCTTGTTTCCCTAAGGATCAGAACGAGGAAATTGTTTTGGTTACACTATGCATTGGTCAGTTTTTTAGCTCACTGTTTTCTTTTATCCACCAATGTGTAGCCTTTGTGACACTCAAGTCACAACTGCACAAGTTTTACTGATGTGTTGTTGTTATGACTGTGAGAAGTGGCACCATTTTAGACATGTGTTTTCTAAGAGTTTATCCCTGACATTGGACAATGTCATAGGTAATGGCCACACTGACAACTTAATTATGTTTTCAGCTTTTAATGAATCATAGGCCTTTTTAATTTTATTTAAGTTTCTTTTTACCTGATTTACTGTCTTTGTTTAGTTTTAACTTTTTATTATTTTATATTTTATAGTCTTTATTTCTGACATTTCTACCAGTCATTTGGAGCAGACAGACTAGTTACTTTGTGCTATAAAGCACCAAATAATCTAACTGAAAGCAGTGTAGTATTTGTGACTAGCTAGAACTCGAGAATCAATGTTTGGAAGTCAGCAGATGTTTAGCATATAAAAATAAAGCTGTTGTTTACTTAATTAGAATAATATATAAATATTCAACATCCACAAAAACTTTGTTGTTAGTATTTGTTGAAACACAATCAAAGTTCTGATATCACAAGTTGTTCAATGCATAAAAAAGTTTATATTGTTAAATGTTTAACCAGAATCAGTATTCAAAAATTTAGTTGTTTAATAGGTGAAAAAATGGTGGTAGCTTTACTGGTGAAACCATGTTCACAATAAATGAAATATTTGTGAAGTTATTATTTTCCCACACTGAAAATATATAACCAATAGCTACTCACTTCCTCTCTCATATCTCCAGGTATTTTCATTCAGTGCTGGCTTCTACATGTAAATGTTTTTCATATGCTACAAGCCTTGAACCCCTCCTTACACCATGATTAATATGGTAGTCTGCATCTTCTCATGTAAATTTTCATCAAACAGTCCATCAAGAGGAGCTTGACACACCCTCCTAACACATGTGACTATTACTTTGAGATTAGGCAGAAAAGAAACATTGGTTTTAAGTGGGGAGGGGTAAGATGTGTGAAATGGGATAAGTTCCTATCTAAAGACAGTAGGAAGGAATGTAACAATATAGTGGTGCACACCAAATCAAAACCCCATTGAATTAGTTCTGCACTACACAACATTAGCCTAAGGTAGTAGAAAGTTATGGTGGTGAAGCATCAAAGGAAAACCCATCATTTTTAGATACAATATCCTCCAGGTAGAACCACACAAAAGCTGGAGTACACATGAATAAAATATCAACCTCTAAGACCCACCCAAATGATGTGAAAATCATGAAGTAAAAATTACTAAAATAAGGTAGGTAAAGGAAGCATGGACAATAAGTGTGAGGTCCAGTTCCAATCCAAAAAAACCACTCACTGGAAAATGACATCCATATGATGGTAGTATCCAATCAGATGGATGAACTATAATGTGACAGATCTACTCAAAAGCAATATCAATCTCCTAAGAGCACAACATGGAAGTATAACACCCCTGTAAAAAATATGAAACCTCTCCTTCTGGATAAAAGCTGGGAGTAGCATCAACCCTAAGGCTCACCAAACAGAGGTGAAGTGTATTTGTGAAATATGCATATCATCTCCCAGCTACAACCACAAAGAACCTAGATCACAAAGTCAACTACTAGATCCAACTATACGGAAGTGGACCACCTCTATACATATAGACGTAACAGATAGAACCATACAGGTGTTGGGTAAAATGTTAACCTCTGTGACCCACTGCATGGAGGTGTAGCACATGATATGAAAACTGAATGCCATTTACACTGGCAGAACATCACTGCTGTACTCCCTACTAAAGTGAAAAGATCACATTTAAGATGGCTCCTCCATGGTCCATCATCCCAATGGCTCAGAGCTAAAGAGTGGCAAAGACTCTTATACTCCTCTAGAAGAACAGTGGAAGACAAAATGTATTGGAGAGTCCACAGGAATGCTGACAATGAAGACAGTGCAATGGCTGATTGTGAAATCCCTGATTTATTCAATCAAAGGACCAGCAGGGATGTACAGCTGTCACTTTCTGCTTTACCATTGTAAGTCCATAGGAGATGAAAGTATGAGATGTAGTCCACTTGCCTGCCTGAATAATTTCCTCCAACAAACAATGGAAGTTAGATGCCAAAGATATGATGCAATAACACTGGGAATGGACTGCAGGATAAAAAAGACAGAAAGAAATAAGCCAGTCTAATATATTGGTGAACCTAACCTGTAAGGGAAGAAGGAGAAAGTTCACATACAGAGAAATGGTGCCAGGAGAAGAAAAGGTAGGAATAGAAAACATGGAAGAAAGATGTGCAAGCAAAGTAACAATGAAGAGGAGGAATGTTACATAGAAGCCTAAATGGATCAGACTGGATATAAAATTGGAAAATGGAGGGAAGGTGGATTGGTGAGAAGGAAGAATGTCCCTCATGAGCTACCAAAGTTTTGGGTAGAAATAAATGATCTGGATAAAATGGAGCATATGTAGAATAGAACAGAGTGCATGACACTTGAATGGCAAAAATATCAGACTGACGATATCCTCAGGTGAAAAAGAATAAAAAAAAAGTCTTAAAAATACATCACACATGGAAACTAAGAATATAATTTCAAATGGAAGGAGTATAAAGGCAATGAAAAACAATACCGACATTCCAATCTACAATAACTGTCCAATGAACAGGTTGATGAATCCAGAAAGAATCAAATAAAATGAACAAGCAGGAGAGAATAACACCAGACAGTACCTGGGAAAACAGAAGATGTTGGATAGGACTACTCTATAACTTGCCTTGGAAGAGACAATAGCCACATGATCAAACAGTCAGGTGAAGAAATTCATAAATGAAAAAGCAATTGACAGAAAAGGGGAAAATTCCTAACTCAAAAACCCATGGGAAAAAGACTTCCACTTATGTTGATAAACCACAGACGTACAATGTATGGTCTGTGTTAAAAGTAAAGCAACACATGCTGACAATCTTGATCTTCTTACATGGGAAAAGATAAATGCCAGGCATGAAGTCAAAGTGTTTCAAGAGCAGGATGAAGTATCAAGAATTAAGGTTGATTAAGAAGGGATGAATTGAGAGGAAGAGGTATTGGTTTTAGTACAGAGCTGAAAGATATAAGGAAAACAAGTTGCACTGTCCAATAAAGAGCAATCAGGAAGTCATGGCACAGAGCGGAATGGACAACTAAAGTCACCCTGGGAATGAGTTGAATGGAAGGTAGACATTAAAATACTTAATGGTCCATTCCTGAATGAAAGCATCTACTGCTTTCATTTGTCATGTTGAACCACCAATGAAGATTGTCTGTAATGGAAAAAAAAAAGGGAATTGTGGAGTCCAAGGGATTTGAAACAAGATTTCAATGGTCATGCTATATCCTCTTAAGTGCTCAACCAAAGAGGATAAGGTCTTCCACAAAAACCCAAGTCTCCAAAAGCAATAGAGCCTTACGTGCAGAAACAAAGGGTAGAAAAAAAGAGCATGGAGAACTGAAAGCTCTTCAAAATGGAGATGAAGTGGTGAAGGTAGGTTTCAACTGAAGTACATGTTAAGAACCACATGTAAGTAGGTAAAATATTGAGTCAGCTCGAAGAAAACTTTTCCAATTTCAGAATCCATCTAACTCAAGTAGCTTTTATCAATGTTAAAAGCAAGTAAATGTGTTGAGAAGACTCCAATTTGGAATGAGCTAATAGGAGCCAGTTGTCCATGTTACAGTGGAAGCTCAACCTTCAAGCATACATAAATTGGGCAAAGGTTTTGACTGTTATATAAAATTACATTTGGTGCAGTCAGTCAAAATAGGGAACTGTAGTTTGAGTAAATAACACCTACAGTATCAGCCTATTTCAGCTACTTTTATTGTGATCCCTATTTACAGGTTTCTGAATTCTCAATTCTTTATTTGTTTTCTGGCTTTTTTATGCTTAATTATCTGCAAAGTATATTGATGTGGTAGCTACATTTATGCATTGTAATGATAATATACAGAGCTCGTAGCTAGCTGATATAGTTCATGATGATTTACTATTAACTACTTGATCACATTAGTTCTAAATGTAAACTGTTAAGGTACAACTGGAGATTGTCATGGACATTTCTTTGAGAATATAGTGAACATTTATAGTTTCTGCATAACTAAATTCTCTATATATAACACATAGCAATGAGCAAATATATGCCTAGACTGAAATACAACCCTAAGTGTGTTTAAAATTTCACCAGTAGAAAAGCACCCTTTTCAAATGAAACATCACTTTAAATAAACCTTTATGCCTTTTAAATGTGTAATAAAATTTAATACTATATGCACTTATTTTACTCCTTCATGTATAATATATGAGCTGGCTGCCAAAAGATATTGATTGTATAGTGTACAAAGCCTAGAGAAGCTACGTGTTACAGACATCTAATGTTCATCTATTATTGGCTGTTAATTCCCATTTCATCCTGTACTTAAGCTTTTTAAAGGAATGCTATATTTCAGTATTATCAAAACTTCTTGGACCTATGTGTTTTCATATTTATAAGAGAGCAAACTTCTAGGGATAATGATAACATTACTTACACTAGAATTATAGTTTATAGCTTTTACACACAAGAATCTCCTACAACTTCAGTGAATAGGCAAGAATTTTAGTCCCTTTTAAATACCCCTACAACCTTTGCCATGTCTTATTTAGTATTCTAAAAAAAAAGATTGGATGCAATACACCAAGCTGGTTTTGTTGTAGGCTGGAAACAGAATAATAACAATTACAAATGAGTCATCTTGATCAAATTTTCCTTTGCTTGTTAGTCTAATGTGTGTTTTTTATGTGTGCAGCCTTAGCAGTTCATAGTAAAAATTTTAAAGTTCTGTTTTGAGTTATAGTTTCTTATAATAGCTGTTCCAATTCTGTGCTGACCTTTATATACAAAAAACTTTTTCACATGCCATAGTCTCAAACTCTCATGCACCTTACAACTGACTAATTCAAATGCATCTCACACAGAAATTATCATGCACCAATCTTCCATCAATAACAGTACAACATTTTCTGATGCACGTGACTCCCTTCTCTTTGATTTGACTGAACTATATAACTTTGAGTTTTGCTGAAACTGAAAGAACTGTTTTTCAGCTGGGAAGAAGAGTGAGAAGCATGAGAGGAGGTACACACTTGTCTAAAATATATTTTCAGTGTAGGGAAATTATAACTTTTGATACTATACATTACATTTTCTTCCATAAATAGCTAAAATCCCATACTGAAAAGATGGAGGGAAAGAAAGAAGCATCCTACCAAAGCATCCAAAAGGCACCCTAAAAGAGTATATCCTCGCAGTAGAGGATCATATGTGGGAGACTACACTACATCTGTAGCAGGTATGCTTTTCGACCAGCGTAAAAAGAGGTGTCACAGGTATGGGCAGAAAATAGGTGAAGCATATCCAAAAAGGAAAAAAATAAAACCTGTACAGAGATTCACAGCACACAATATTGGAATCTCAATCTCTTAGTGTGCATTAGTGTGGATGTGTGTGTGTGTTTTCTTATAGCAAAGCCACATTAGGTTATCTGCTGAGTCCACTAAGGAGAATCAAACCCCTGATTTTAGCATTGTAAATCCTTAGCCTTGCTGCTGCACCAGCAGGGGATTATGTGGATGCAAAAAAATGGCAAGTCAGCAAGTCCAAAATCCAAGCCAGCTGGAACCTGCATTTACACAGGAGTATGTCCATTAGACCAGAAAAAACCTTTTACCCCTTATTATATGAACTGGACATATGGTAGCAATATCTCATAAATATATCTATGTAATGTAAATCATTTCACTCAAAATAAAACTTACAGGAACCATCAAATCACTAGCACAATAACATTCTTGGTATAATAAAACTATCAATGGATAGCATAAGAGGAAGAACCATATTAACTGCAAGTACCTCTAATGTGAGTCACAACAAGTATGGAGGAACAAAAACATAACTGAAAGAGGAAATAGAGACACCTGTGATACATTTTAGAGGAATTATGCTGATTGGTTCAGTTCAAAATTCAAAATTTTGACTCTGAGAACCAACATCAACATGGGAGATAGGATGATGAATCCCAATCGAATGGGTAAACTGCAATTTTTATGGTTCAAGCTAATTATACATAATAGAGGACATCTTATCAAGAATACCAGCAGAATATCACTGCCTTTCTTCCAACTGAATGTTTTTTTCAGTGTTTGTATTGTATATCATTGTCACATTCAAGAGGATGTCTCCATGATCCACCACTCCAGCAGCTTGGATCTGGAAAGAGGTAAGTACACCCACATTCCACTGGAAAGGAGAGAAAATGTGGTGGAGAACCCAAAGAAACTCAACACCAGACATATTGCAATAGGAGACCACACCTGATATATACAATATAAAAAGTACAGCAGTGTTGAGCAGCTATCCCATTCTGCTTTACCCACGAAGTCCATGGGTGAGTACAGTCCAGGACAGGCATATTAATGAAGCAAATATATTACAAGGATAAATACACAAGCAATCTTGTATAACAACCTATCTCAGCAGTGAGCAATTAGTGTCCATGGAAATTATAACTGTTAATTCAACATGGTCTTACAGTGCAGATTTGACTCTTTTTTTTTTTTTAATTATGCTTGGTCAGGCACCACTTGCCACATAATGGGATTCAGACAGTGTTAAAAATGATAAAAAGAGAAATTCCCTGAAAAAAAAAAAAAAGATATATAAACATAAAAGATAACTTATCCAGCCACAAATGAAGATACAGCAATACTATGCAGACAATGAGGTATGAACGTATGTGGAGTAGTCAAGATGCTCAAATGAAGAATTTCCTTCAAAGGATGATAGAGATGAGACACCAGGGAAAAGTTAAAGTGCCTGATCTGATGAAGAGATACCTGAAATGAAGTGCGAAAGGAAAAGTTAACTGAGTTAAAGCCAAATCCAACTGGTCAGGGTTGATGGAAATAGATCACAAACAGAGGTTGTCTGTCAATGAATGAGGAGGCATAAACAGATACCATGAAAGGAGGTTGTGCAGGCAATATAAAAACAAAGAGCATGGACAGTCCATAGTAGTCTATTTGGATCCAATCAAAAATAATTATGGGAAATGGAATGAAAGAAAGTCAATGACAAGAAAGAATTATCCTCCCAAGCAACTTAATTTTTGGTAAAGATAGGCTGATTCATATAAAGAATATATGAAGAAATATGTAGAGTATGTGAAACATCAATGGCAAATAAATGTAACTTGTGATAGCCACAGGCTAAGAGAAAAAGGAAGTACATTTTAAGGAATAAGTCGAAAATTGAGCATAAGAACAAGAGGTTCAGACACAGGCAAGGTGAAGTAATGAAGAACCACATTAAAATCTCAATCCAGAAGGACTACATGCTGAGGTGGACAAACTAATCCAGAAAGAACACAAGAAAAAGAAAATGGTAGAAGAGATAAAAACTTTACAGCACTGAGCAACACAAAAAGTGTGAGATTAGGCAGACTTATAATCCACAATCAATTAGACAGAAGACCCCCAACCTTGATTCCATAGTAGGCACATAGAAAGACACAGCAAAATCAGGTGGCAGAAAAAGGCTGTTAAAATCCTCATCAACCTGAACAGATTTAGCATGTTCAAAAGGAATAGGGGTAAGATAAGGAAAAGCAGGCTAACTTATATAATGATTAGTCTCATGGTAAATGACAGCTGTTAAATCTAAACACAAGTCACCTCCATATTTGGCCTCTGTGAGTGTGCTAGTAGAAGGTAGGATATCCAAAGTGGTAACTTCAACTTTAAAATTCACTGTGTAAAACTGAAAATCAAATACAAATGTTTGATGAAAAAGAAAATAAAAACCTGGGAAAATAAGTTATCTAAACTCTCAATACTTGTTGAATAAAACATTAACTAAATACTCTTCACAATAAGAACTAAAACAAAACTCATGAAGTTAATTAAATATGAAGAGCATAAACAAAAAAATATCTTGACACAAGTACTTCTAAACTTGCATGGAAGGAACACATGTGCTAGGAGAGTATGAAGCATTCTTATTGATGGAGGGATGTTGTATAATGATTTGCATGCGAGACACATTTAAATCAATAACTGTAAGGTATGTGGGAACTCAGGGCTTATAGCACTAAATGAGAATAGCTATTTATGCAAGAAGAGGTAATGTACACATCAAAATTGAATCTCTACTGTTTGAGGCATTTTTTTTCCCAACCATTCAATAATTTCTTGTGATTCCTATTATCAACCACTATTGTGGTTCATAATAGAAAATATGTTGTCAGTTTGTAATATATGTGCCATATTCTTTAAATAACAATATGCTCAAAATACTAATTTTACATTAGCCTATTGGTTTTAGTCATAAAAAGAAGTCAAACAGCATTCACTAAATGTAGTACTTATTCCTTATCTGTTCTAAAATAAAAAACTGCTAAAAAGATATTGCATCATTAATTTTCATGTTAACTATATGTTAAAAAAATACATAATACAGTTACTATCTTATTGTGGCCTCATAAATGTCAGCATTATTAAATAAACACCAAGGGCCATGTGTACCAAGACAAACAGAGAAAAAACCCAGCATAGAATAGACTCTTGTGTTACTTGTTTGATAGTAAAAAGTGGATGCTGTTTCTGATTAAGAAAATACTTTCCACCAGTATGGAAAAATTTTAAACAAAATAAAAAAACAAGGTCTACCAAAGTGGAAATTTAGCCAAAAAGTTATGGGAAAAAGTAATTACTATGAAAGCTGTTTCATCTATAATGGAAATATCATAATAAAAGTAATTTCTGAACTTGTCTAATTCTACATCTTTATTTTTTTCTTGTGCACAGAATCCTAGGTAAGTCAATTTACTCATATTAAAGTAATTTTTCCTATTTTATATATATATTTAAAATGGCTGGTATGGGTAGAGAAAACTCTATATAGAGGAGCGAACAACGATGACTGAAGAAGGTCAAAATGTTGTTCACACCTCTACATGGAATTTTCTCTATCCATATCACCCGTTTTTAAATATATATTTTTCTCTACAAGCGGGTTTTTTCGTCATCACAGATTTTCCTATTTTATATCCATTTTAAAACTTTTATTTTGTGTTTGTTTTGTTGTTAATCACTAAGTTGTACAATAAATTATCTGCGTTTTGTTCATGGTGGGTATTAAAACCTACGTTTTAGCATGGTAAGTCCTCAAACATATTACTGAGTCATCAGTGAGCTGATGTAACCATCATCCTGCAAAAGAAACTAATCTTTCAAGGTTTGTCATAAAGGTGCATAAAACAGTGAAATCTACTGTAGATTGTATTTACTAATATTCAAGTTTCTTTTATAAAGGATTTTCAACGGTCTTTGCCAGTGCCATTAGCCTACTCGAATTAACGGAGGATGTAAAGATTCAAAATAAAAAAAGTTATGTGGAAAAAAAGACAGAAACAGTAAAATGGCTTTGGGCTTTCAAAATATGATAAAAGAATGGCTGCAGTCACTAAACTAAGTATACACCAACTGAACTTGTATCATATATGCAAAAATATATACTTAAGGATGGATCATATTACTTATAAGTCTGTAGTAAAAGGGATGTTTTTCCTATTTAAAAATTCACTTCCATCACATTCAAAGTCAGGTGTGCTCTCCTGGAATTCACTGTGAACTAATTATACCAGCTTGTATGATACAATATTTTCTGTGTCATGCAGCTGTAACAATAGATGTGTCACACACAGTGTTAGTAATGTGATTTCTGGGACTAAAAGGCATAAGGAACTCATCAATAACACTGTTACTAAATAAGACAAGCTGATATGAAATGTGAATACTTAATGCAGACAATACTGTATGCAAATAATACTTTTATGGGTAACCTATTGAGAAGTTATAAAAGCACTGCTTTTATGGGATTTCAAAATACTTGTAGGTTAAAATGAAAATATATGTAAATATAGAAATTAGAACATTAGCCCATCTTACAGACTGTTGTCCTTTACAAAAAAAGACATTACCACACTTCTCATTACAAAATTATTGAAGTTTCTATACATTTTTTTTTTCTGTTTGACTTGTCAAGCTATTAGTTGTCAAATAACAAATGAAAAAATAACATTTTATCAGACAGGTAGCATACTGTTATAATAATCATTAGCAATATCATCAATGTTCTTTATAATATAATTATTTCATTATGTATTATACTTATTATTTGTATCATATGAGAACCACAAGATACATACAGTGGTATGTACTTACCTGTGGTACCATTTATTTTTGTTACTACAGTAATATCATCAATATACACAGTTGGTGTTGTGTACAAGATTACACTGCGATGAATTCCGGCATAGTTGAAAAAATCAAAATTCACATTTTGTACATAAAATGCTTCTGGATATCTTTAAAAAAAAGAAAGAAAATGGAAACATATTTCTTGCTTCTTAAAAATTATAAAAACTTACAAGCTATATTGTTAACTATATTAATATTCTATTTTTATGAGTTTTTCATGTCTAGCATTGTATGGTCGACAGATTACTTAAATTTACTGATGACATTAAAATTTTAAGCGTTCCTGGCTGTGAAGAAAATGCTACCACCTTATAAAAAGATTTGCATTATTTGATAAACTGGTCATACGAATGATGAATAGTTTTTAATAATAATAAATGGGTTATAACAGTTTCAATATGGTGTAATTTTGATGGGGATAACCAAAACAGTTATTAAAAAAAAAAGATCTTGATGTTCTGGTTGATCAGTTTCTTAAATAATCCAAGAGATTTACTATCGCTGGTAGCAGAGAAAATAGGAATTTAGGTTATATCTACATAAATACTAAATACAAAAAGGTTATAATGTTATTTTACCAGTCATTCGTCAGGCTATATGTGTTCAGTCTTGGACTCCTTATCTCAATAAAGGACACTGAATTGTTAGAAAGAGTTCAAAGATGAGTTAATAGGATGATAACTGAGATGGAAAAAATATCATATGAAGATAGGTTCACTTCTGAACTCGTTTTTGCTTGAAAAAAGAAGAGTTACAGAAGATATGATTGAGGTGTTTAAGACTGTTAAGAGAATTAATAGTGTTGATACAATCTGTTTTCATATTTGATTGTGAGAATAGTAATACTAGGGGACACATATATAAATTTTAGCAAGGAAGAAGTTATCATCAGCTAAGATAGCATTATTTTTATAACAGAGTGATTGACCTCTGGAATAGGTTGCCTTTAGATATAGTGAATGTGGTTAATTTCAGAATGTTTAAAGGATATCTTGGTAAATATTTGATTGATAAGGGCTGCCTTTTATTTGTATTTCATTTATTCATTTAAATGTTTACTTTAAACAAATAGCACAGCCAAGATGGACCAGAAGGCTCCTTGTTGTCCTTTGATGTTAATATAGATTTAGCATGATAAATGGTGCAAATAAAAATATCTGCATGATTTTTAAAATTTTTTGTCATACAAAAAGACCAAAGCAATATGGCAAAATTAAAACAAAAATCAGCACTTGCTACTTTGAAAGTCTGCAAATCTTGAAAAATAAACATTACACCCACTGTTGTATAAACTTAAAAATATTGTAATGGGCAACTACTATATTATAGAGAGTATTGTTATTAGTTTGTGTGGATTGCCAAGTGCTAGCAAAAATATCTTTCCCTAATACAGCTTATACTTTTACTCTGCTGAATATGCATTGTGGCCCATTTGTATGCAAACATAATAATATAAAAACTAAATTTTGTACTGTTTTAGAAACTCTGGATCAGTATCTCAAATGATATTGTTGCAATAATGTAGTTACTTAGATACATCAGTAATTTTTCATTCTTAATATTCTTATTTTCATGTCATATGAAACAATATTGCAACAAAAAAAAGTTAAGGATTTAATATTAATTATACACAATCTGCCAAAGGTGAGTTTTATGGATACTTTAAAAGTCAGAGTTTAATGTTTCAAACCACAAATGGAAAATTCATCATATACAAAGTTCACACTTCTAAATAATCTAAAATTTAAAACTTGGCATTCTGAATTTAATTGTTCCACAAAAAATTATGATTTAGCTTCAACAGATTATTCTTACTCTTCTGAATTGTTCTTGTAAATAACTTTCCCTTGTGGAATGGTGTGATGTGTGAGGATGTTGCTAAGGGCTACTGTTAACCGATTTTTCACAGAAAACATGACATAATCTGTTACATCAACTTGGAATGGTAGATGTCCTCCAGTATGGTTTACCACTGATATTCCATTCAGAAACTATTACAAAAAAAGAAATTGGATCACAAGTCAGAATTAAAAAGAAACAAATCCTTTCATTTATCAACTTCTGTAGCTTACAATTCCAAAGATGGGCTACTCTAAGTTCTTGTAATTAAAAAAACTAAACAATTCAAAAAATTGTAGGTACAAAAAATACATTCTACACTTTTACTAAATGTATTTATTTTGTAAGAGTGTTGAAAGCTTTGTTTCTATAATTTGCTTTCATTGTTTAATGTTATTAATGATTTCCATTCTTAAAAAGCACCATCTTTGATTGATGAAATTATTCCCATATTAGTAATAAGTGTTACAGTAAAAGACTTATTAGTTACAAGTTCTCTTGTCAGAGTTATTGATATCACTTATAAAGTATGCTTCTAGCTATAAAACATATTCACACACAGGTAACTAACAATGATACTGTTGCAATAATTATAAAAGACTGAAATACTGCACCCATTTATTGAAAATGTATAGTCAAGCAGTAATATTAAAATGACAGAAAAACAAACATGTGAGGATACCATAGTCAATTTATTGTTAGCCACAAATTGGTTGCAAGAGTTGGAGAAAGGAACAATTTGAAGAAGAGTAATTATTGTACAATTACTTTGATTCTTTGATTTTTTACTGAATGTAAGGAAAAAAAGAAATAACACTAGTTCCTGATTGTTTGAAAAACAATCTGAGATATATCATTACTGAATTGGGTTGATAGTTAATCCAACATACACAGGCTCAGTCCATTGTACTGACCACATACTGAATATAGAATATTGATTATAATTCAAAATTTACTATGTGTACCTACACAAAATGTGGTAACCTTTTAATAAAATGCATAAGTCTGTTGTACACAGAAAATCAGATGTGTTACAAAGGTATTTGTACTCAAGATATATATGTAAATTAAAAACATTAGTCTGACTTAGACTCTTTAACAAGTCAGAGTGCAAGGTGAAGTTAAGTAAAGAATAAAATACTTTTATCCATCATACAATTTATATATTGTATTTGTATAACCTCTAAAACATATGAAATAAATACCTAGAGTTATTTTTAGTATCCCCTTACATCATAACAGGTACTTACTCCCCTCTACCAGAAACTATCACTGAATCAGCACTGTAGGATAAAATAAATAGTTAATAATTCTGACATGAAATATATATAATACTAAGTTTAAATGCACTCTGTAAAAAATTATGGCAAGTGCACTTTGATTCCTAACTGTGCATATAGGGTAACCTATTAGTGTGACAACTCACAAAAATAACTACACCTAAAAGAAATTAGGGTTTCAATTATTTACTTTCAATTATTCCAACTATTTTAGTAATTGAAATATTGCTATTGTATTTATTTGTTGTTAAGCACAAAACTACAAGGTGAGCTCTCTATACTCTGCTCCTTACTAGACTAAAACCCAACTTTTTGCATCATTTCTTGTTTTAGATATCTCTTGACAATAACTGTGTTTTTCAATCACCTCATATGAGAATAATCAATTAGATTAATGTAATCAATTAAAAAGTGTGATAATTAAGTGATAAATAAATTATATTTATTGTCCAGCTCTATCAGTGCAGAATAAAACATCTAGAAAATGCACTGGCAAATACAGGGATCAAATCAGCCAACTCTCTCTCTTCATCTACACAAGAAGTCTATCATGAAAAACATTTAACTATGAAATATAGAACAGGAAAATCCACTGGTCTACATCTGTTGCCATTACTCCTGTATCACTATAGGACATTCATGGTTTACTTCAGCTATATTATTACCTCATCAAGTAACAGAACTTACTATATTATTTCAATAACATCATTTAATTAAGAAACCAACAGAATATGATAGAAAGGTATTGTGCAAAAATAGTGGACAGACTTTTGAGAAATAAATTAAAGCTCCACTACCATTTTGTTAAGTTTCTTCATGATTAAGGATAAATCTTGTCAATGTTGACAGCTTTATCCTTAAGATGTTTCACAGTCTTTTTAAAATAGCTGAATTTTCAACATTTTAGGAGAAATGTCCCCACCTTCAGAGGCTACAGAACCTTCACCCAGTTTTCCGCTCTTTGAAGTTCCACATCTTAGGAAAACTTTAGAATATGAGAAAAGTACAAAGATGCATTTATATCTAATTTCCAATGTTATACAAGTGAAGCAGAAATTATATCTATAAACAAACTGTGCATTGATATTGTAAAATACACCAAAACATGTAATATTTTTTTATTTATCACATAAAACTATGTAAGAGAACTTACCACAGAAGCATGATAGTGAGCACTTCCAAAGTAAAGGACTATTCTTTGTTCCTTTGTATTCCAAGAATTTGGAATAAAAAACTGTGTTTCATACCAAGCCCATCCTACATAGTCTCTTACTGTTTTATTTTGAGTAATATCATTGAAACTAGATGGTACTGGCATAGGAATAACATCACCAGTCTAAAAACAAAAATAAAAAAAACTGTTAATTAATTACAATTCAAAACTTTTCACCCATTTCAACAACAAGCCACTTAATGGTCTTCAGTTCAAAATTTAATAGCAACAACATTTATTCACTATGAATGGAAACACATCATTTGAAAGTTTCTAAGTAAAAACTGAATATTTTCCAATTAATAGCTTTTGTTTAAAGTTTCTAGCTAATACACATAGCTAATATTATACAAACATTAACTAAAAAGATATTCACTTTTAATAATATTATTAAACTTTAATAAATGAATGCTTATATACTCAAAGAATTGATCATAAGAAAGAATACAAGATTATTTGAGGAATCAATCTATGTGATAAATTTTCTTATTTCTTTTTGTTGTATTCCAAAGAAAACAGAAATAAAATAAAGAACTTTAAGATTTTAAAACACAGGACAGATTTCATTTAAGATTAAGACATTTTTTTACTTTTTTACAGGATGACTGGCTTATGGAATGAGTTGCCATCAACAGTATTAAAGACTAGCACTTTAACCCTTAAACAGTGGGAATGTTGTAGGTAAAAGCATCAATTGATGATGGCTGTCATTTCAGTATTAAAGCAGTTTACGTGAAGAATTAGCAATTTCCTGAAGAATGAAAGATGGGTTTTTGATTTTTACTTTTCTTAAGGGTAGCTTTGAATGATCAAACATTTGATTGTTGTCTATATTACAGTAAGTTATATGATTATAAAATAGTAAAAAAAAAAGTCTTCAATGTATATAAAACTGATTCAACTAACCCAACATTTTGAAACTTTTAACATTTTGAACTGTTAAACTTTTTCTTTTTGCATTTCTATCAAAAGTTTTAATTTGTTTTACACTCTTAACAGGTTTAATATTTTCATTTACAGCAAACACTGATGAGTTTCACCCAGACATTTTGTGCATGAAAACTTTGTTCCATCATCTTGCCTACAGTTGTTGAATCATTTCTTTCAAACTAGAGGTGATAGGTAATTTATAATTAATAAATACATGCATACCTAAAATATTACCACAAGTGTTTTTACAATTACTGTTTAAACTTTGACTTAAATAAAATAACTGATTCCTAACATGTTTTTAAACACAACCAAAGTTTTAAGCCCATTTGTATTTTTAAATTTTGTTGTTAGAATTAAAATAACAAAATTTAAGGAAAAACATGATACCTTTGGTCCATCCAGATTAAAAAATCCACTAAGTTACAAAATAAAAATAAAACACTCAAAGCTATCCCTTCTCATTCAAGTATTTACCATGCCTTCTTAAAACTCCCTTACTGTAGCCATCACATCTGTAAACAACCCATTCCAAAAGTCAATCATGTTATAAAAAAATATATACATATTAATATAAAATAACATTTTGGCAGTTAAGACAATAAAACTGTTTAAGATGAAAATTACTTTTACTCTGTCAAAATATACATTTTTCCTTAAGTCCTTCATCCTCATCAAGTTATAAAAAAACAGTTAATGTACCAATGCTATTAATTTCATTAACAATCTTAAATGCCTCAATAAGATCCCCTCTAACTCTTATTTTATTCAAAACTTAAAATCTTAGTAAGAAAAAAGCCCAAGACTCAACACAGTGATCCAAAACTTCTTTTAATACAACATGAAATCTCAGTTGCCTTGCCAGTAGCAATAGCATATTGCTCAAATGCTTAAGAGACAGATCAACTTAAACATCAAAAATTCTTTTCTACAATAACAGTCAAGATTATTCCCATCAAACTTATATTCATGGATGCAATTTGGCAAAAGCTTTGTTTATTTGAATCATTATTTTTAAAAGACTAGTTTAAAAATTATGCCCCAGTGTTTCTTCTATCTCTCATATAACATTACAAGTCAGAAGCATAAAAACTGTGGGCCTTCAAAATTTGGATGTGTGTGTGTGTGAAGGACAGGGAATCATCATTTTTCTTTCTTTCCAGAAGTTAAATTTTAAATGTTGCAACACATGTTATATCACAAAACATGTCTTTAAACCTTTTTCTTTTATTTAATATTTTTTTTATAAAACCAAGTTTTAATTTCATAAAATGTTATTCAAATAATGAAATTTGAAATACTCTTGTTGTTATGCGCATCAAAATCAACAGAAAAGCAATATAAAACGCTGTAAGTATTCTACAGCGTGTGTTGGAAGTGGGAAAGTAAAAACGAACATTATACATTCCTCTCGCCTTATTAAATAATGATGTGTTTCAGCGTTCACGTCCACTGTCAATGTTGACAACGAAGAAACCAGTTGACAATTGATGTAATTTTTACACTATAGAGTATGGGTCGTTAAAAACCAAAAACTGTTCAATTTCAATCATTTCAAAAGGTCAGAAGGCTTCCGGACATGACTTTAAATTCAATTTAAGTGAATAATATATAATTCTGTGGATGGATGAGGAATTTTTAACATAACCTTATGATCAGATTCTGGTTTAGATATTGGACTAATAAACTATTCATAACTTACTTTTCTAAGTGCTTTCGTATACCACTTCTCCTGGAAGCCTATATCTTGGTTTTTTATATCGCAAATTTTGAAATCCCATATTCCATCAAGGATCTTTCTTTCACGAATTTCCGACTCTAAAGGGCTTAATGAATCAGAATATACAAACCAAGCAAAGATGAGTGAAACAATTACGTTAATCTTCATCGCGAAGAGAAAACTTAGTCCTCTAGTTTCTACTTGCTTTAGAAGTTAAAATAAAGTTCTTTCTAAATGCCAGATTTATGACACTGTTTATAAAATGCGTCTTTCTAAGTATCACTATATGGTTATAAAAAAAGTAATACATAACACAACATGAAAGTGAGTTCTCTAAATTTACCAAAACAATTATAAGTTGTTGATTTACTACCATGTTATGACACGTCATCGGTCAAAGGTTAAAGGTTGAAAAAATATTATTAGCCCTTTTCACTCCTTGCTCATTAAAAAAAAACTTTATGAATTTGTACTATAGCATTTAAAAGTAGAGAATAAACACCAAAAAGTCATATAATAACCACTGGGTACGTCAGTGTTTCATTACCTTTTTGGAGGTACTGAACCCCAGAAGTTTCGTATTTACATTCACTGAACCCTTTGTAATTGGAAAAATAAAATGTTATTTTTTTCAAATTTAAAACATGAGTAGATATTTTATTAGTGCACAAAATGAACCATGCATCAGTTGCACACAATATTACTGTGTTCAAAAAACAAAACCAACAAAACATGAATTTCATACAAGAACAAAAACATAATGAATATTTACTGCAAATCAATGTGACTTTTACTGTTGTCTTTCAGAGACAAGTTCAGAAATGCTCGACTTCACCTTGGTAAGTGCCACTCTCATATCCTTTTCGCAACAAAGTCTGTTCCTTTTCTTCGTTTTTATGTCTATCACCCTCAAAGAGAATTGCTCGTAAAGATACGTTGTAACAAACGATATGATTATCTCAAGGGCTTTCTTAGCAATAAGAGGGTACGCTACGATTTGGTGACACCAAAACGTTGAGAGCGTTGTTGTTCTGAAAAGTTGCTGTTTGAACCTGGCTCTGCTGAAGTTTAATGATTTCGTCGAGGTATTCATCATTGACATATGCTGTCGCAACACAAAACGTGAACGGCTGTCTCACCCATGCTGGATATGACTCTCTGGTGGGGAAGTATCTGTCGAGAGACTTTGCGAGCTCATCTAAGTGCATGGCAATTGCTTGCTTCAGTTCTCCGTGTACAGAAATGTCTCCGATTTCAGACACATCTTCGATCTTACTTACACAGTCGTCCAGCAGGGGAAGTTTGCGAAGTTATCATTCTCTGTTGACTCCACCGCCCTGCATCTGTTGATTAAGATGATTGAGAGCATTGAAGATATCGGCCATGTACGCCAAAACGAGAATGAACTCAGATTTTTCCAAACAATCTGCATGACAATGTTGGTGCTATCGTAAAAACAGGGCTAATTCCACACGCATGGCAAAAATACGATTCAGTACCTTTCCCCGGGATAAACACCAAACGTTAGAATGGTACAGAAGTACCTCGAATTCAGAGCCCATTTCATTACACAGCTCTTTGAAGATGCGGTGCTTCAGGGCACTATTTCGCACAAAGTTCACACATTCCACTACAATTTTTAATACTTCTGCCAGTTTTGAAGGCAATGATGTGTGGTGCATCGGCTTTTACCAGCGCGTCAAAACCAGAGTTTCGTCCCAGCATGATTGGAACAAACTGCAGAAACCATATCTTACGAAAGATCGTTGTATCTGAAGAAGTCATCCACAAGTTTCTTCACGTCAGCTGCCTTAGTTGTTGTTGTAAGAGGCTTACAAAATAAAAAATATTTTATCTCGTCGTTCTTCACATAGCGCACGAATACAACAAGCTAGCTTAGATTGGAAACGTCGGTGGTCTCGTCGAGTTGAAGGTTGAATTTTGCTTGGCTTGAAATCAGATCTGCAACTACTTGAGCAAAGATGTCATCGCTCATGTCATCTATTCTGCTGCTGATAATGTTATTTGAACGAAGAATTTGGGATAACTTATTTTCAGCAGCTTTTCCCAGCATGATATTCGCCATCTTCAACGCAGTTAGTTTTACGAGTGCTTCACCAACGGTGTGTGGTTTGCTCTGTTTTGCGATCAAGTACGCAACTTCGTACAATGCTGTGAGGATCGATTTGTCGATGGGTACAAAGCCGAGAACAGGCAAAATAGCCTTTCCATCGAACCTGGCTCTCTTTACCTTGAATTCAGCAAGCGTTGTGTTCTTGTATTTCCCATCTCCATGCAGCTTTAGGGAGTGTTCTCTTAGTTTTGCCAATGCTAGACTAGAATTGCTCAACTTGGCATCAGTGGCGGCACCAAAATGAGCCAAGCCACCCTCAGCCTCCCAATATTGTTACCTACATATATTCATAAAATATGGAAAATACAATCGTCGTTGTTGCTTAACAATTAACATCAAAGAGACATAGATCTGTAGAACTCAACGTCTTCATTAAGACGGAGTATGTGTCATGCGTCCCATAGCAATGTACTGAATGCACTGAAACTCATGCGCTGTATTGCCTCTCCCTGTGTAGTGCCATTCTATCTTGAGCTTTGACGACGATTAGACAACCACGTTGATTTCAAGTTATAACAGAACAGGCGCATTGTTTTGAAGTAATATTAACTATAAATACAACATGATGAAAGATAGTTAGTCTGATAGTGACCTTACTTTTCCTCAGAGTGTATTAACTTCACATGAGATAATTCGTTTCTGCTATGTTAACTATATCTTTATGTTATATTTCTTTTGATTTGTAGCTTTACTCTTAATGGTATATTAAATGTTCAATCTAAGCTAATCTTGATTTTATTTATTATTATGTATCACTTTGGGTTGGAATTTAAGTGAGCTTCCTCTTTTACATATACGCATATTTTCATAAACAGATTATTTCTAAGTTGTAATAATGAATTATTAATCAGAGTATGAGTTTCCAATGAAAATTGCATTGAAAACGCAGTTCAAAATAGCACACCTTTCTGAAATGTACCTTGGTATTTACATTATTATAATTTACTATCAATACTTCATATTGATGGCATTTTAGGAAGCCCCTCCACAGTTTACCTCAGCCTCCTCCCAACGAAAATATCCTGGCGCCACCACTGCTTGGCATTGCAAATCACGCATTGAGGATGCTGACTCCCATCATGTTCCGTTATACACGTGAATCCATATTGTACTTATTCTTTCGACCACTTTCTGTTTTTGCTTGACATAGTTAGTATAAAGGGATTGAAAAATTAGGAAAAAATCACAAATGACGCACAATTACTACATTCACAAGTCAACTGGTAAGCGCATGAAGTTCCCTGCAGCACAGATATCAAGGCCAAGTGATGTGACGTGATCAGCCGCAGCCAATGATGGCCAAGTGGAGCATGACGTCCCGAATCATACGAGTGGTGTGAACGGAACGGACACACACACAGTGTGTGTGTCTTGACCTATGTCGAACCCCTGAGAATGACTCACCGAACCCCTGGGGTTCGATTGAACCCAGGTTAAGAACCACTGGTAAAGGCCTAATGATGTAGTGAGTAAGGTGGGAGAGGGGGGTCGGTCGGATATCACATTCCTCTCGTATCTCATGTCCTGACACAACGTTGGTCGTAAATAACACGACTATATTGTACAAATATTATGCTTAGCCTGCTAATATCTGATGTTTACACATTTTCTCTCTGTATGTATCGGGAATGGGGTAACGAGCACAATAATGTATCAACTGGGACATCAAATGATGACAAAGGAAATTAAAACATCATATGATGCGCAGAGCAATTAACATCATATAACACGCGTAGCAGTGAAATAGTTAATAATGCACCATCTATTGTTAAATACTGACTTTAATACTTATCTTGAGTAAAATGGCGGTTTTACGTTTACATATATGTTTTACGTATATATCTTTTGAATATTCGCTAATCGATTTATTACAAAATATCTAACAGTAACTAAGGTTGGCTTTACTTGGATCGTCTATCATTCCTCTTTTAAAAGAGTCAACTTTCGTTACTTCTTCTTTCCGATGTGAATGAGGTCGTATTTAAACGGGCCTGCGATGGTTACATGCTAGTGGAGACCTTTTTTCTCCCTCCTTGATGGAAAACTTATAATTTGGTTAATTAAATATTGAGTAGTTCACACCACGAGATCAGGGTTCGTACACTATGTGGGTGATTTTGGTGAACCTGAAGATGACCGAAGAAGATCGAAACGTTGTTCGCTCCTCTACGTAAAAAAAATTTCTCGACACAAACGAGCCATTTTTGCATATATATTTTTCTCTACAAGTGGGTTTTCTCGACATCACTAATTTCTCACCTTTCCCTACAAATTAATTGCAAGATTAGTTTTGCGCACCACGTATTCAACCAACATGATACTAACTCGAACAATGATGGAATAATCTACTATTTCTGGTATTATTCATCATCTATGTTACACTTCATGTTGCAAGCTGCAAAATAATGGTATAGGCATTCGATGCAATATAATATAGATCAGTATAATGGATGATATAAAAAGTACTTTTGCCATCATCAAAGCACAATAACCAACCAGAGTTACTGTGTCTCTTGTAATAGTAGTGTCATATAGAAATCAGAAAAATCACATCTGCTACACATATATATAAAACACATCAAATCAAACCTACCAGAAAATCATTGCATCAGACAGCAACAACAAAAAAACAACAACACATATCAAACCCAGTAAGATAATACACATTTTGCCATTGTCTATTTAATCCATAACAACATCTAATGCTATTTCCTACTGCACCTCAAGTAGACTAGTATTGGCTTTCTAGATCTGCATATAAAATCACATTTCAACACACCACAATGTCAGATAAGGCTCCTTGCTTGAGAAATAAGATATTTCAATGAAACAGATTACTGAATAATTCCCAACTCCACAGCTTCACTTACTACTGACTTACATCATAATAAGATAATCTGTTTCCACTTAGTAATTGCAATATAGCATAAAACACTCGATCAAGAAAATAAGACATTCTCTTTGTATCACAAGTACTTTTGAAGCCACAAACACAGTTTTATGATAACCTTCCCTTGTTCAAATGGTATACGTCGATGCATGCTGTCCTTTATATCGATGTTAACTGTCTGAAAACTTCTTTAGAAACGGATCTTGGTACGTAATACAGTTTCAAATAGCCTAAAACTAAATATTATAATTTAGATTTAGAAGTTGAATAAATGTTGATATGGGCTTGATTTATTATACTTCCCATCAAAACTGACACAAATAATTTATTTTTAATACAACTATACTTAAATGCATATATAAACAGTAATACAGTTTATTATAACAAATGTTGTTTAGGTTGTTGTTTGAAGTTAAGTGTAAAGATACACAATGGACTATCCGTGTTTCTTGTGTTGTAAGTCCCCATTGCCACTAGGGGATATAATAGCAGTTGTTACAAATAATGATTTATATACATAAATTTTACAAACCTACAAACACTACTGAGTTTTCTATCTGGTCTAGCAATTATCGAGAGTTCACGATGAGAGAATTAATCGTGAATTGTTATAGATACAATTCACTTAAAGGGAGCTAGCTAGCTCTGTATTCTTCTTTCTTCACTGGTCACACGTCGAGTTTTTTCGTCGATGAACTTGTGAGTGTTTTCTTATAGGGACTGAAGTTATGTAATGTGTTCGTAAAGATACTAATGTCAAATGTGAATCCACTGAAGTTAAATGGTTTGTGATATTCGAAATAGATAGTAAGCGTTAATCACAGTAACAGTTTACAAGTTTATAGCATACTAGAAGGGGAAAGAAAAGACACTGAATACTTTACTCTGCCCAGCAAAGTTTGATAGTTGCTTTTAGTCAAACTGAACCTTATTGTGAGAGTCTGTCACTTCTTTTAGACACTGAAGATGCCCACTTTATCTTGCCTCAGTATACAAATATGCCCATTCTGAAAAACTTTTTATCATGAAAAGATGAAATAAACAAGATAAATTTTAAGAAATGGGATGGTAAAAAAGTTAGATTACAAGGCTGGATATACTGTAGAAATTATAATTACTCAAAGTATATGCTCATATTTTCGCTGTACATTATTATCTAGAATTATATTTGTTGAAGTCAAAATATAGGGATTGTTGTTCGAGTAGTTAAAGTCTGCAGTATATCCAACCTTGTTTGCTTAGTTTTTCAGAATCCCTAACTTGCAGATTTTTAAATTCCCAGTATTTATTTTTCTTGTTTGCTGGCTTTCTTATGCTTAACTATAAGCAAAGGATTACTTAATTTGCGACTACCTTTATACATTTTAATGATAATAAACATAGTTTAGTATTGTTTGTTTTTGAATTTCGCGCAAAGCTACACGAGAGCTATCTGCACTAGCCGGCCCTAATTTTGCAATGTAAGACTAGAGGGAAGGCAGCTAGTCATTACCACCCACCGCCAACTCTTGTACTATTCTTTTACCAACGAATAGTGGGATTGATCGTCACATTATAACGTCTCCCCCAGCTGAAATGGCGAGCATGTTTGGTGCGATCGGGATTCGAATCTGCGACTCTCAGATTACGAGTTAAACGCCTTAACCCACCTGGCCATACTGGGCCTATACCTTAGTATATGTTTCATGCAGATTTACTGTAGCTACTGATTATTTGATCTCATCCTTTTGAGATGTACAAGATTTAGTTACAGATGAAGAATGTCATGGGGATTTGTTTCAGAATATAATAAGCATTTATAGTTTATGTGTGGCTAAATTCTCTACATGTAATGTATAATAATAGGCAAATATATATCTGTAATAAAACACAACCCCCTCTAAGTGCGTATAAAATTTCACCAGTAGAAGAGATCCTTTTCAAATAAAACATATATGTCAAAAACATCGGTTTAAAGAAAGCTCATGCCTTTTAAAGTAATTATTCTTCGAATGTCTGTAATAAAAATTTAATATTATTTGTAATAATTTTTTCTTCGTTCATAACATAGGGTTTGACTCCCTAAAGAAACCAACTGTCTGGTGTACAAAGCATTCAGCATCTACATGTTAGTCATTTAATGTGCATCTATTATCCTGTACTTAACCAGTAAAGGAATACCCTAATTTACAAGAAAGCTAAATTTAAAGGGTAAATAATATCGTTTACAAAAAAAAATATGATGTTTTTAGGCTTATGTAAAATACAGAACAAACAAATTGACTTTTCAGTATCCCTACGTCCTTCGTAGTACGTTATTTAGTATTTTACAAAAGGTTTGAGTGCAACACACCAAGTCTTTTTGTTGTAGGCTAGCAAGAGAATAATAATAATAATTAAAAATGGACCATTTTGAGCAGATTTTATTTTCATGTTAAGTCTAACATGTGTGCTTTTTGTACATTTTTATATGATTGCTACCTTAGCGGCCGATAGTAAATGTTTTAAAGAGTAGTTTGAACTGCAATTTTACTGTTTAAGATGCTTTTTGCCCGAATGTTTCACTAGGGTTTTGTGCAAGTTCTTGCGATACCTGTTATGAACTACTATCGTTGTTCATAATCACTAAACTTATATATCAGTTTAATCCGATTGATGGCTCTTTACAAACCTGTCAATTGTTAATACCAAAATTCGCTTGTTTGAGAAATAGAGCAAGAAATATCCCAATTTTGTGAAAATTGAAGGGTACATAACAAACATTTCATATTTTCAAAACATTCTGTAAACAATGTTTATTATATTTTAATTAGAAACTACACCCTTGTGCAAATTAATTGAAACAAGACTGAAAATTACGATTTTTTCAATTTTTTTGCGTTTTTTTTCTGAGAATCCATAATTACTCACAAATTAATACATGATATGACTGCCTTTATTTTTCAGAAGATCATTAATCTGCTTTGGCATCGAGTCCACGAGTTGACTGCAATCTTTTCTAATTTTTGGATCGCGGTACCACACCTCAATTATGGCTTCAATCAAGCTTACCTATCGTAGTACAGTCTTTTCCTCGAAGTCTTTCTTTACAAATTGCCCAAAGATTTTCAATAAGATTTAAGTCCGGAGAGTTTCCAGGCCAGTCCAGCACCTTTAATCGCGTTGTAGTCATAAAATTCTTCACAAGTTTCGATGTGTGGCACAGAGCCACATCTTGCTGAAAAATGCTAGAACCATCTGGAAATCTCTTTTTCAATTCTGGAACGACTCTTCTCTGCAAAACTTCGATGTACTGTGGTCCTCGCATCATACCTTCTACAATATGTAAGCCTCCGATGCCATAGTAGCTGAAAAAGCCCCAAAACATATTCTTCAAGGGATGTTTTACAAACTGATTGAGATTCTCGAAGTTTCTCACCTGGAGATCTGCGAACATACAGACTTCTTTGACCCTGTACGAAGAAATGAGTTTCGTCACTGAATAACACCTTCCTCCATTGTTCTTGCATCCAGTTCATATATTTCAGACCCCATTGATACTATGTTTTCTTCGTTGAGTTAGTAAGAAGTTGTTTTTAAACTGGTCCTCTTTGCCCTTCTAACGCAATTTCGAATGACGTAATATTCCTCAAAATTTCGTCATATATCCCAAAAAATAGATCGACCGTACTGCAAAACACAGCTAATGTCGCCGTCTGTGTGAAAAAATGACTATTAAAGGAAATTAGCGCGTCCAGCGAGCCTACACTGGCCGCCATGCTGAAAATATTGTAAAATGACCATTTGTTTCAGTTAATTTGCACAAGGATGTACTTTACTAGTAACGTATACGAAAAACTTGGCATTGAAACCTAGTTAATAAATTAAATTTTAATACTATATTAATTTTATAAAAAATACCATTATTTAATATAATCATTGTAATATTTGTTCTTCAGGTATTCTCTATTTACTACGTCTTTCTGCAACATCATTTCTTTCATAAATTGCCAATAATTATCTCTCACATTTGTCTTTATGCTATACTATCTATAATCAATAGAAAATTAAAATTTTAATCTATCATATCATGCATCGTGTTACCTTACTTTCAGTAAAAAGTAGTCTCTTTTATCCGGCCCGGCAAGGCCAAGTGGTTAAAGAACTCGACTTACTCAAAGGGTCGTGGATTTGAATGCCCGTCACACCAAACATTTTTGCCCTTTCAGCCATGAGAGTGTTATAATGTAACGATTAATCCCATTATTCGTTGGTAAAAGAGTAGCCCAAAAGTTGGCGGTAAGTGATGATGACTAGCTGCCTTCCCTCTAGTTTTACACTGCTAAATTAGGGATGTCTAGCGTTAGCTTTGTGTGAAATTCAAAACAAAATAACCAAACTTTTATCTTCAGTTTGAAAGTTTCTCTCACGATCTTCACTCAGATCGAGATAATTTTATAACTATTTCAAGGTTCTTATGTCATAATTAGAAATTCAGTTAAATTATGATAGTTAGAATGTCGTGTGCTTTGTGCATCTTATTATCATGTGCTCTTTGGTGCATTAGTCAAGTAAATAAAAATTATTTAATTTACTAGTGCCTTTGGTATTGAAAAGTGAGCTGAAATTTCGTCAGCAACGAATTGCAAAAACAAGAGGACAACGGTAAGTATTCCTTTTTTATATATATTCTTTGTTTGTTGTTAAAATAGTATATACAGCTTAATAATTAGAAACTTATTAGTTTAGATAAAATTGGATTAGGAAAGATAATGAATAATAATAATTTTTGACAAGCTACATTCGCGAGTTGCTCGTGCGTTTCGTCATTCAATAAAATAAAGTGAGATAAGGCTTCTCTGATGATTTCCAAATTGTGTGGCTGGATTATTAGTTAGACATTATTCAAAGGTTAATAAAATAGAAGGCTATATATATATATATATGCAGAAATTTAGTAATATAAATGGGGTAGTTTGGATTTATTTTGTGATGTATAAAATATGATATAAAGTTTTACTGAAAAAGAATTTGTTTGTTTGTTTGTTTTAAATTTCGCGCAAAGTTACACGAGGGCTTTCCTAATTTTGCAGTGTAAGACAAGAGGAGAGGCAGCTTGTTTGTTTTTGAATTTCGCACAAAGGTACTTGAGGGCTATCTGTGCTAGCTGTCCCTAATTTAGAAGTGTAAGACTAGAGGGAAGGCAGCTAGTCATCACCACCCACCGCTAATTCTTGGGCTACCCTTTTACCAACGAATAGTGGGATTGACCGTCACATTATAACGTCCCCACGGCTGAAAGGGCGAGCGTGTTTAGCGCGACACTCAGATTACGAGTCACACGCCTTAACACGCTTGGCTATGCTGGGCCGGCATCCACTGCCAATTCTTGGGCTACTCATTCCGAATAGTGGGGTTGGCCAACACATTATAACGTCCCCATGGCTGAAAGGGCGAGCATGTTTGGTGTAACGAGGATTCGAACCCGCGACTCTCAGATTAGGAGTCGAGTGTTTTAACAACCTGGGCTGAAAAAGAAACTTTTCATATTTAGAAAGTTGTAGAACGTACCCAAACGAAATTTTATTAATATTTTAATGAAGAAAAGTATTTTCAAACTTAAGAAAAATAGTTTACACTTAGAGTAGTCAACACTCTAACTCCCTATATCCACAAACAAATTTTAGCACAAATAGTTAATTTAAAAATCTGATTGTTTGTGTACAAAATAATCGTAATGTTAACTTAAAGTTAGCTACATGATTATACACAAAAACTATTACACATTATAATTAGGAAACTGATGGTTATATTATATTTACATGGTCAGACACATTGGCGAAGACATAGCGAAAGTTTTAAAATCTTTGATAACTAAGACGTAAATGTGGCATCAGTTCAGGTTTGCTTTCTCTGAATCAACTTTCAAAGACCTTGCATTCTTAAATTTGCATATAAGCATTAAATTGTTGATGCATTTTCTTTCAACTAAGTATCTTTTCTAGCAATTCCTTCTCTTGTCATGCTAAAAGACATAAGCAAATCTTGCAAACCCATATGTATCAGGAGAAATACAATCATTTCAAACAAGTCTCTTAGAGGTTGAAAAAAAATCAAACGTGTCAAATTTTTTGTAGACCTCTAGGCATTGCTTTCTTCCCCATCGCACCAAACATACTTGCCCTTTTAGCCGTGGGGGTGTTATAATGTAACGGTCAATCCCACAATTCGTTGGTAAAAGAGTAGCCCAAGAGTTGGCAGTGGGTGGTGATGACTAGTTGCCTTCCCTCTAGTCTTACACTGCAAAATTAGGAACGACTAGCACAGATAGCCCTTGTGTAGCTTTGCGTGAAATATAAAAAACAAACATTGTTTTCTTAATGCTTAATGTTTCTCACAGATTGCAAGATCTTTAGTAATGACTGCAAACTCAAGTTCTAATGAATGAAGAGGCTGCTTTCATATATATATATACACACCATGAATTTTCTGAACAACTTGAAGGTAGTAAGGGCTTCAAAGCCTATTTCAAACTAATCATTGATATTCTTGCACACAATGCCTTATATCTTAGAATAGGTTTCTCATCCAAATTGTTATTTATTTCGTTCAGTTTAATTGAATAATATCTGAGTAGCATTCACAATTGCTCAATTTTGAATTGAAGCTGAAACTGGAATTCTACAAAGATATAATCATTTTAAAGTTCAGATCACAAGAGTTTGTTTGCCTTTTTAAATAATTTCTTGGTTGGTTTGTTTGTTTTGGAATTTCGCACAAAGCTACTCGAGGGCTATCTGTGCTAGCCGCCCCTAATTTAGCAGTGTAAGACTAAAGGGAAGGCAGCTAGTCATCACCACCCACCGCCAACTCTTGGGCTACTCTTTTACCAACGAATAGTGGGATTGACCGTACATTATACACCCTCACGGCTGGGAGAGCGAGCATGTTTAGCGCGACGCGGGCGCGAACCCGCGACCCTCGGATTACGAGTCGCACGCCTTACGCGCTTGGCCATGCCAGGCCGTTTCTTGGTTGGCCATCATTCAAGAGTTGTCAAGGGCTTATTGTAGGCTGCTAGGATCTATTTATTGATATTTTGCCAAAAGTGCTATTGAGATCTTCTTTGGAGTGCTAAAAAATTATAATGCTTTCTACATGTATTGAAGAGTCATCAACAATATTTTCTTCAAAATTTGTATAAATTATGGGTTGTTTGGTATATATTATGTGTAATCACAACTTTTGTGCTTGAGTAGTCATAATAATAATAATTTATTAAGGTTGGACTGGTTGAATTATTTTTTTATATTTATTTTTATTTTCTTTATGTTATTTTTATGTAACAGCATATATATCGTATATCTTATATTTATGTTCATTTAAATAACTCATGATTAGTAAGAGGATTATGCAGTTAATCGTTAGTAATAGGAGGAATCTTATGAAAACTGAGTAGGATGTTGAAACTGGTTTACCTTAATCAAATATTATTGGAACTACAAGCGAGAGTAGAAATATGGATGTACTGTGGTGACAATTTTTATAGAATATAAAAATTTTCCTTAAATAGTTTAACTGTACTTTCTTATGAGCTAACTAAAGTCGTTGGCGTTATGGCTGTGTTGCAAAATATTAAACAACATTTCAGCTTTCTTTATATTGAGCTAAACTGCTAATTTAAAATAAACACGTGCATCAACCTCGCTAAACTATGGAATTGGGATATTGCAAAATAGTATTTGTAAAATGTTAACAAAAAACAAATGTTGAACATACCTGTCAAGAACAACTGATATTTTCTGCATATCAGTGATAATGGAGAGGATTCTCACATAGGTTATTTTAACTAGACTTATATGCAAGTTTAAACAATCATGTTCAGGGATGTAAAATGTAACTTGACACCACCGAGTTGAAAGATGTTTATTCAAGACAAACAGTTGAAAATAAGTACACATGTAACCTTTTACATTATTTGATGTCAAGCCCTTGTTCACCTGGCACCAATCACTAATGGAAGATGAGTCCACTCTAGTAAAATTGTTGGGCCAATCACTTTAACGTCTACTCTCATGTGTTTAAATAGATTATGCTGTTAAATCATATAAAAAATGTTGTCTCTGGAACAAAAGTGTGATAATCTCCAACAATAGGTTGTTTCCAACATCACAGTTGTTTTTTGTCTTGAGATTGCTCCAGGCTTTCCAGTTCCTTTAGCTATTTTTCCAAGATATACAGTCAGAATATTTCAGTTTATCTATATGTACAAGACTTGCACTACACTAACTACATGCAACTTTTAATTACTATTTTCCTTTCACTAATAATATTGCCAGGTAGAAATATGTTTTATTATGCAAAAGCTGGTAAAGTGAAATAAGTAATGTTGATAGTGCTAGAAACTTTATGTATCTAATATAAGTTATTGAAAGTATGAACTTTTATGTAATCAGTGTTACTGTTTTTCATTCATTTTAAGCCTTCATATATATATGTTAATAAAGTGTATATTTTATGGTGTGGAATTGGATTCTGTATCATTTATTCCTAGCTATATTTGTAAAATTCCTCAAGTTGGTTGACGTATATATCCATGCACAACTGCATAGCTGGGTTTTCAAATAAATCTTTGTGGAGAAAGGAGCTGGGACAATGTATCTAGCCATCCAGGATGAGACAGGTAAGTGTTGGATTTAAAGGTGAGAAATTAATGCTCTGGCAGTCAATCAAACCACTGCCTTCCACCCCACTATGATTATTATGTAGGTAAGCTGTTCGTATGGTTGAAAGATCAATGACTGGAAGAAACTGTTATACATTACTTTCTTAACTGGGTTGTGGTATTTTATAAAACAGTCCATGCAATGCAGTGTATAATTATCACTCCATTATTTTGTATCAGGACAGTCTGCTGATTATATGATCAACTGGATTGTTAAAAATTTTGTTAAAAATTATTTATTTTGTGATAAAAAAGGTTTATTCTGACAAGTAATAGAAAGCCACAGTTACCGAGATGCACCTTCAGAAAGTAATGTGAAAAGGTTCATGAAGTAATTTGTGCAAAAGCCAGAGGCAGTCTAATCTCAGCTGATAGTGCATTTTATCATATCTACTGGTGATATATGCATATGAATGAACATATGTGTGTGATCATACACATGTATGAATATTACATAGTCATTCATAAATGTTGAATAACACAACTGGTTCAGTAACACAAACACCACAGTTATTAAACAATATCAGAATGGAAACAAAGATATGTACTCTTAAAATAGGACGTTGTGGCATGTTACATGTAATAACTAACCTCTGTGGTATAATCTGAAAATGTGCTGCACCTAAAAGTAAACATCCTGGTGTTATGATAAAAATAAACTCTCAATTTTCCTAAAACACAAATGTAAATGGAAAAGGTTTACTTTACTTGGTCATTGTTTCAACACATACTCTTCTATGACCAAAGTCTCTCAAAAGTTCAATGTGTATGTGTGCCAGTTCCAGATTTGTAAAGGTGTTTGTCAAGTTAAAGCAATGATCGTCATCAAAATACTTTATGTAGTTATGTACTGAATTTTATGATTACAAAAGAATTTTAAATTCCATTCATTCTTCACAAAAACATGTCTGTTAAACTTCAATCTAATGCTAAAACCTAACAGTAGTATGTTTGAAAATGTCATGAATTCTTAAATAAATCTAGATATGAAGTATGCTAATTTAAAATGAATTGCACCAATGAATAATTAATTTTTTTGATGTATAATTTGAATATTTCTATTCATCTGTTTCATCAGTCACAAATAAAAAAGTAGTTGAAATTATTTTAAAAACAATGCCAATGTTGATACATTTGGAAATATTGTGCAACAGTTCTATAAATTCAAAATTAAATTACTTCATATTTGTAATAACCATATTGAAATTGAGGGCTAGAATATCTTAATTTTATGGTTTGGAAATTGGTCACCAAATCCCAAAGGCTGCTGGACCCAATCTAACTTTTAATAAGGTAAAGCCTGTGGATGAAGACATTCTGCTGTACAAAATGTAGCACAGTTATTTTTGGTGCTTGTTCTGAAGTTCCCTGGCAGGGGGTAACTCCAGTTGAATATGGACTCACCTACTGACCCTAAACCTTCCCCACACCACCACCCAGTGCCATTTGATCTAAGCCTACAGAGAAGACATTCAGGTGGATGTTTTGAATAATGGGATCCTCTCCTGAGATGTCCTGATATAGGATATTTGATTACTACCAGAAAAACCTCTGGATGTGCACTCATAACCATTACAACTGAAGAACAATAACATCCTTTTAAGAGTTAAAGTTGCCTTAAGGGGTGGCTGAGCACTGGGAATGCAAGCAGGAGACAAGACATCTGTTCATACTTGACCAGAAATTTGTATTACAGTGATGGTTCCCTCCACTGACAGTAGTACCATACCCTCGAAACGTACACCAGCCATTAAGACCCTACTACACTACCACCATCTTTGATAGCAGGGATCTTCAGAGTTAATTAAGATACCTCCATCTCGATATTTAGTGAAGCACCAAGATGCAGAAGCAATTGCAGATGAAGAAGTACCTTGAGCTACCTCAGCAACAGTTATGAGTTGATGACCCCACTCACCATCATCATCATCTTAACACTGGAGAAGATCCATTTTTAATGCAGCACAGTCAACAGATGGATGCCAAATGGACAGGAACCTTGTCTATGTACAATCAGAAAGATCAATTATTTTGTTTCTCAAAACTACCTTCTCAGTTACAAGAGCTCTGCCAGCTGCAGATGGATCCAGCTCAAACTAGATGAGTCTTGGCCTGGAACCAAAAAATAACCAGGGGCATCATATCAACAAATGGTAATTCACTACCACTTTTGAAGATCTGCTGTCAGTGTTAAAATGAGGAAGGTCGGGTCTTGATGCTGCTGTTGGAGTGTATGTAGGTTTTGTATATATTTATTTTCTAAATTAATCAAATATGCATAGAATTGGTCCCTTGAAGGAAAAATGCTGACTATAATTCTGTTTACTACATAAATCCAACATTACCTGTTAACTTAAAAACGGAATGATAGACTTAAACAGTCTAATGTATAGTTTCAACAAATAGTTTGGGGAACAAATAACTTATTGTCAACTACTATGATATCACATTCTTTAGACTGTAAATGTTGAATGATAGTTTCAGCTTGTTTTACGATGTAAAAAAAGAGAGCTTATAAGAGGCTAATTTTATAGTGTTCACATTTTCCCTATTAAATGCTAAAAAAGTTTTTTATTTTTATTTTCCCTTTTCTTATTTTCATCTTTTGAAGCTCTACTCAAATAAGTGGTTGAGTCTAACAACACAAAATGCATATTTTTTCTTTATGTTCATTGACCTTAATATTTTGGCCAGCAGTGTGTGTGTGTGTGTGTATATATATATATGTATATGTACGTGTGTGTGTATTTATATATATAAAAGTTTTCTTAGTATGGTTACCTGAAAAAGCTTAAAATTAATTTTCTGAAAGGTAACAACAAGTTATATCTTTCTTGTGCTCAGCATAGTTTTGAAATTCATAAACATTAAGAGATACAATATACATTTATAGTTTTATGGTGAATTTTTTATTTCATTACATCTCAGCATGTGGCATGAAACAAAACTCATGACCATTTGCTTCATTTCACCTTCCTGAGACAACACAAGTTCCTGTTTAAATAGATATGTATATACATATTTTCTATGTATAACTACATATACAAAAAAAGCTTTGATAACAGACACACTTCCTGTTTACCAAAGGATGGATTCAAAGACTGTGAGAAACATTAATGTTCTTGGGTTTGATCAACACATTATATCTCCTAAAACAGTGAATCCCAAATAGTACTAAACACAAAATTCACATTTGAAACTAGCTTGGCCCAGCAAAGCTATCAAGCTTGAATACAAGTATTTGCATTAAATTAATATATTAAATACTGTGTTAAAATACCATTATAAGCATCAATATAACTAGAGGCCTTCAAGTAGTCTTTGGAAAGTATAGAGGAATATCTACAAAGATTACATACCAACATTAATTATTAAGCCGAGTTGGAAACACTTTAGGGGCACTGG